>NW_027526203.1:378660060-378790060 GCF_048455015.1 Haemaphysalis longicornis | reverse complement strand
AAATAGTTGTTACAATTGCCCAATTTTTAAGGCATTTCACAGTTTTCAAGGAATCAAACAAAACGCCAATCTATGGTTTTAAATAAGAACGAATGCTAAACGCCCAGCAGACGGGGCATTGCTGTGGGGTCCGAATGTTCCAGCAACACATAAGGAACATTACTGGGTACATTGCCGCGATCTTCCCGATGTTCAAAGTGCATCATGATCTTTCCTCACCACAATAATGTTTCTGAATTTAGGAAGAGCATAAGATGTTTTACATAGAGGATCTGATCTGAAGAATTTTCTCCCGTACACAAATACGTTTTCCCAATGGTAGAAGTATCCTGATTGCAGGTATCTGCGTTTGGAGTAATAAACTAGGGAAACTATTATGGTCGTGTAGGCGCCATTGTCACTCGTCATCTTCAAGCAGCATGTGCTTCCCCTTATCGGGCAGTAAAGCAAAAGTGTGATCCTTGATCTCTACGAGCCGATTAGAAAGATTCTGAAGACTACGATAGCACACTCAAAGCTTCGCACATCGTCGCAGGGCGTGTCCTGGTGCATTATGTATGCTTTAATATCGTTTTAATTTGGTGCCAACGCGCGTTTTTGCCGTTGTTGCGGGGCTAAAAAGTGTCAATAGTGCATAAATACAAATATGATAAAAGCACGACTATGTTTTGTGTCACTTTTAGCAAACCGTTACCCTATGAAATCCCCACCTATTCATGAAAAATGAAGGCATAACGGCTCCCAAAGGGCACAGTGAACCCACTTCATGCATAAGTATTTTTTTTTTTCAAACAAGCTCCGTTTTTGTATGTCTGAAATGTGCGTAAATAAACCAGTTGTTAGTTCCGCTTCCTCCCATATTGTTGTTCTGGTCTTCGTTCCCTTGGTTAAGTATAAGCGCGCTTTCACTCCAGCTATAAAGGATTCTGAAGATTAAAATAAAATAAAAATAACATGCACCTGAAATAGAGGAAAGGACATATAATTATAGAGAGTTCATTCAGTGCAACGTCACAAACATTTATTTTCTGGATAACGTGGGAAAGAATGCTAGATAAGAGACAAATTGGGCAGTCTCGGTGAACTGCAGTAGCGTTTTGCAGCACATTTATAGCCGCAGGTTTCCGCAGCAGCACTTGCTTTGCGCGTGCTGTAAAAGGGTTTATTGATTTCCTTTATATGCTCAGCGACCTGTATAAACTGAGCTTCGTTTGCGGTTTGCTTTTTGTATCCTGCTTTGTTCTTATGCTAGCTATACAAGGCATTTTGCACTTGCCTCGTCCCTTTGTTCACGAGCCGTTGTCTGTCATAAACACACAGATTCAAAACGACAAAGATACACACACACACATACATTACACACACATATAAAAATCCCCACAGCGCTCATCATTTCCGTAATGACCGTTGAGGAAACGCAATTAATTTATTTTTTCCCCACCTATCGACACCTTTTTTTGTCAAACAGAATTGATCCCTCGCACTTAGAAATGAAAAAAAAGTTAACGGGATGTTTTAAGCCTTGATCATAATTGTTTATGAGTCTGGGCCGCTAATTGGTCACTCGCTATTTTTCCCGAGCGCAAATAATAGATAATGCCGTAATCGCAAGGCCACATGCCAGGCTTCGCCTTGAACGTTGCTTTAAACGAAATTCCGACTGAAATTTAGTCAGCTCTATTCCCACAGTGGGCTATAGACTGGTCCATTATAATAGCATTCCGGACGGAACACAACAAAACCAGTAAATGGGTTCCTTCATATCCTGGTGTCATGCTTGTATGTAGATTCTTTATAATTGATATCTACTGCACTGTGACAGTTCAAATGCTCTTATTACAAAGTGAACTAAACCCGAGGACGCGGGTTCGATCCCGGCACAGGCCGCCGTTTTTCTGGTGGAGGGGAGAAATGAAAACGAAAACTGAAACTCAAATTTTCGATCTAGCTTTTAGAGTTTCGAAGTTCTACGTTTAGTTTCGTAACAGTAATCAATGATGTAATTACAGTCCCTTTAGTTTTCTGTTGTTTAAGCTAGTTTCGTAAGTATTTTGTAGATTAAGGTAAAAACAACTAATGATTTGCCTAATGATTTCTACGTGCAGTTATAGGCGAGGGTGAAAATGTGAACTCGAATAATTTCGGGCCTTTATCGAATAATAGATAGACGCATATTTCCTTATGATTTACAGAAAAGTAATACCCCATTCCCTCGCCTTCTCTAACAAAAAAAAAAATAATAACACGTTTTGCATTTACGATTTGTTGCCTTTATGATGCGCAGGGTGGCCACTTTTTTGTCGACATGAATATGTTTTAATAAACCTTGCTCACAAATGGCCGGCCCACATCTTCCTATGCAAACAGGTGTGTTGACGTTTGCACAAACGGCACCATTCCCACTCTTCACACCGTTTCCTCCCCTGACACCCGTCATGCATTGCTTGCCAGCAATACCGCAACAACCAATACGTATATATATACGTGCGGAACTGCCCAAGGACTCAAACTTCACTTCACGTGCGCATCTCACACATCACAAAAACATAAACTATCCCCGTATGAGTGTACTCATGATTTCAAACATCGAACGCGATTCACTTGCATTACTTCACTTAGCTGATGTCCTGGTGTCTATCCACTGACTGATAGAGCGACTTCCATCTTTCGTTCATGTTCTTCCGACTCTTACTGGCCATGCTTGGGGCTGCTCTGTCTCCTCACTTTTGGCAATGTAAAATGGCTTTTTTTGTTGACACTTGGCGCTACAGCCTCCCTGCTATGTGACCTCTATTGCAACTAAAAACCTGGCTTATTCTCGAAGCTCTCAAGCGTGGGCTCTGCGTGTCTGCCTCGGCTTACTTAAATGCACTTCGATGGCCGACATCCTCCTCACCCTCCTCAAAATTAGTTGCCTTTGAGCCTTCGTGCTTCAAAAGAAGGAATCGCTCTGTGTGCTCCTGTGAATGGCTTCTCTATGCTCCAGTCCTCCTTTGGCTGCAGCCGCTACCTCTGGAGTCAACGATCTGCTGCCACGGAACTTGCAGCGCCCGTCAATGCCTCAAATGCTTCCGCTGTTTTCGTCCTGCAATAGTAGAACTATTGTCTGTATGAAAAAAATCAACTGTATACCAGTGACAGCCGTGACGTGCTTCAACATGGGGCACACAGACAGTTTCCACAGTTGCTCCACTCACGTATATATGTGTGGGTGGCTCTGTGATTTCAAACTCATCGTCCATCGTCCTATGGTTTCCGCTCGTCAATGTTACCACTGGTGTTGCAAGACGTCATCCACTGCTACAGAACTGGCAGGTGTCAGGGCTCTTGCAGCTGCTTTGTGTGTCAAAGGCTGTTCACCACGTAACTGGGTGGTGTTGATGGAGGTGTCTTGGTCTGCCTCAGAAGCACTATAGAAACCTTCGAGCTGCCCCAGTCAGTTGATATAGGTAATTAAGCGACGAGTAATATGGATTTAGTGGCTTCGACGTCAATGAGACATCGCGGGTATGCCTCTGACATAGTCGCCAAGACAAGCCGTGACAGCTTCAGCGTAGATTCCATTCTTAAGAGAAGACACAGCGTACTGGTGTTCTTGGTGGTACGGCGACCACAGGTATCAGGCAGGTCATACATTCACAAAGCACACGCTCTGCGTACGTAGGGTTGTTCGCTTTCGGGCAAAACCCGATTCTTCCCGATTCTTACTCCCCGAACATATTTCCGGAGAATCGGGTTAAACCCGGCTTCTCTCCGAATGGGCCTTTTCAAAGTGGCAATCTCAACAATCGTGGGCTGACGGTCCGCCGTCTTCAACCAGTACTTGCTGAAAGCAAGTCCCACAAACACAGTTTCCGAACTCATTGAATATTCCCATGACTCTACCGCTCGCTTCTGCAGGCTGGCAAATGCTGCACTGACATTGTTATGCCTAGGTAACGGAAGCTGTGATGCCTTGGCTGCGGAACGTAAAGACGTGGGTTCGATTCCCGGCCACGGCGGCCGCTTGTTTGATGGAGGTGAAAAGCAAAAACGCCCGTGCGTTAGAGATTTGGGCGCACGTTAAAGAACCCCAGGTGGTCAAAATTGACCTGGAGCCCTCCACAACGTCGCGCCTCATCGCCTGTGTAGCGTCAGCGCGTTAAACGCCACAATAAATAAATAAATAAATAAATAAATAAATAAATAAATAAATAAATAAATAAATAAATAAATCAAGCTGTGATGTCGAGAGAACCTTCTCCCACTTGAAATGCGTTCAACGATCGGACAGGTCTCGATTGGAGAGCGACATGTTGCGCATGCAGATAATATATATACAGAAGGATGACTGAAAATTTTGCGACCAGTGTTTTGTGAATAGAATGTTTCATTTCGTAGAAGTTATCAATGCTCTTTACTCTCATCATTACTGATTCATTTCAAACAAACGCCAACTTTCGGGGAGCATTTTCTAGAAAACTTTGATGTCCCCCCGATTATCGCGTTAAAACCAACACCAATTTGAACGCGTTAGAGTTAAGACACTTGTGATACCTTCTAAAACAATCTGAGTGAATTACTTAGTACATTTGTAGATTCAAGCCGAAAAAAAAACATAATTTAGGAATAGTTTTACGAAAATCCGATTTCTTCCCAATAATCAGTTTGAAAAATAGCACGTGATTTTTACTCCCCGAATTAAAATATATATATACAGGGTGTCCCAGCTATCATGCACCAAGATTTAAAAAAAGAGTAAAGGCGTAACTCGAAAGAAACCAGATGCATAATGTTTGCAGTACTGTGAAGAAACGAACAGTATTTTTTTCTTTAATTTGACTTAATTAACCAATTGTAATTAATTATCTAACTCGAAAAATACTGCCCTAATCACTAAAGTGTCAATGAGGCACTTGTAGGTAACCACGAGGGGCATCTAACTGCAGTATTTTCAGCAATGAACTAATTGCGTACACATTTATTCTGACTGATAAAGGAAACCCGCGAAATATGAAAAATACCACGTGACGGCGGCTCCGCGCGCACCGTAAAGCAACGCCCTCAAACAGGCTGCCTCTGAGTTAGCCAGAATGAAATAGACAAAAGAAAGAAAGAAGAAATCGCGACCGAGTTTGTTCCTTATCTGCACACGCGTCCCGCGAATCTTGCTGCTGCTGCTCCTTCCATGCATGCTATTATCAAGGTGATGCTCTGTCTCTTCGGGCGGGTAACCCGCGAAGCAGTTGCTTTCAATCAGCTTTGTTTGGGGACGCTGCTTTACAATGCGCGCGTAAGCGTCGTCACGTGGTATTTTTCATATTTCGCGGGTTTCCTTTATCATTCAGAATAAATGAGTACGCAATTATTTCGTCGCTGAAAATAGCGCAGTTAGATGCCCCTCGTGGTTACCTACAAGTGCATCATTGACACTTTAGTGATTAGGACAGTATTTCTCGAGTTAGCTAATTAATTACAATTAATTAAGCCTCAATAACGAAAAAATTACTCTCCGCTTCTTCACAGTACTGCAAACATTATGCACTAGGTTTTCTTCGAGTTACGCAATTTCTCTTTTTTTAAATCTTGGTGCATACCCGCCGCGGTGGCTCAGTGGCTAAGGCGTTGCACTGCTGAGCACGAGGTCGCGGGTTCGATTCCCGGCCGCGGCGGGCGCTTTTCTGATGGAGGCAAAAAGCAAAAACGCCCGTGTGTACGAGATTTCGGCGCACGTTAAAGATCCCCAGGTGGTCAAAATTGATCCGGAGCCCTCCACTACGGCGCGCCTCATCGCCTGAGTTGCGTCGGCGCGTTAAACCCCACAATCAATCAAATCTTGGTGCATGGTAGCTGGGACACCCTGTATAAAGCCCGAAAATGAACAACCCTAAGCATGCGCCATCTACCCGAGCGGCTGTTTCCAGTACTCACAAGGTATCTACAGGCGATCTGAAGTTGCCCTACATTATTTGCACTTGGCCGTGGCGCTCACTCCTAAATGGCTGCTCACAATTGGCCAAGATGACACTCCTTTTTATTTAGTGTGCCTGTTGACATAGCAAGTATTCTGTGATCATGCGTGCGCGAACTGCGTCAACGCGGTTGTTGCGATGTCCGTTATTCGTGGGTAATATGATCCGCGTAACTGACCTACTTGGACCTTGGTATAGCGGTCCAAGAAAAAAAAAAAAACTAAGAGATAGACCCGCTGGGTCTCGAACCCAAGTCGCCAGCGCTGGCACTCAGCACTCCACATTGAGGCCACAGAGCCCAAGCGGCGGGCTTGTTTTAGCAGGCGCTCATAAGATTAGCGCGCGCAGTGACATCGCGCATGTCACGTGGGTGCTCTGTGCAGAGAAGTGTTTGGAAACACGCCGCCGGGAAAATGGAAACAGCAGTGCCGGAGGAAGGTTTTGAGGAAGGGTGATGTACCGGACAATGTTCTGGAAGCGCCTGGTATACGCTCAGAGCTTCATTCCACATCTCATCGGGTGACGATGCACCAGGCGACGAAATGCGCGCCTGGAAAGGGAAACAGCAGCGAAAGGAAAACAAAAACAAAATGTTATAGCGTCCAGACCGTCAAACGTTTGGACTCGCCTTGTATCAATGCCACCTAGAGAAGGCGGCGCTGCTTGTATGCGTCGCATACCTGTACACGTTGTGTACCTTCTCGAGGTGGCGTTGCATGCATACTTCACCGCGTGGGCTCCGGGTGCCATTCCTCATCGCTGAGGGGCTGAGGGTGTCGACTCAACAGTCCCGGGCGGGGAAGAGAGAGACACGGCGGGAGAGATCAGAGGAGCTCGAAATGCCGCTCGTCGTAACCGCCGTAAGGAAGAGACGGCTGTGGATGAACATGTGGCAGGGGCTCGACAAGAGTGACGTGAAAGTTCAACGGAAAGTTAAACAGCCGATGAACAGAGTGTTCAACCAGGCTTCGGCCTTCACATTATTTGAAAGTTCTGAGCATCCTTCCTATTTGTTTGTTAACTAAAAAGCCTACCAGACCCGCTTTCGTGATGTTATATTGACGCTCGTGACCACGTGGTATGTTGCGTGCGTGCATGCCTAGGAGATAAAGCAATGAAAATTCATTCGCTTTGCGCATAAAAATGACGTATTTCCCCATGAAACCCGGCTGATACCACTTTTAACCATGAAAAAAAAACGCAGAAATAGTAATCTTGAAAAACTGTTCCATGTCTTATTTTTTTTTTCTTTTTTTTCCTGCGGAGTTCATTGCATCGTTTCTCGCGCACCTCCTCCCTAGATGATAGTGCGGCGTCAACCGCAGCCGGCCAGCGGCAGATTGGCTGAAAAACGAAATCCCTGCAGCGCAGTTCGCCTCGTCAGGGGTGCGTACAACGGGCAGCCCTTATTCTCCTGTTCTCCGTCTCCGAAGAAAGGACAGGTGCAGAAGAGTCTCTGGCTCTCCGTCCCGCCCAGCGGAGAATCACTTTCCGGGCCCCGTGGTTACAGGCCCGCCCACTTGAGTGAGAACCATTTACATCCTTGCCTTAGTTCTTTCTTTTTTTTTTTCTCTCTCTCTCTCTCTTTCTCTGCGGCGGTTGCAGAGGTGTTTCAGATAGTGTTTCAATTATACATCAGCCCTGGCAGGAAGTTGAGGACAAGGGAAATCATTAAAAACCAGAGGGAAAAGTACCTCTCGGTTGTGCGGCGTATAATTCGCCAAACTTAAATTACCAATTTTCAACGCTGATGCACTTTTGATAGCTTCCCGACAGCCATGCTTTTAGGCTGCTTCGTTTCTCTTGCGTGTGACCTTAAGTGTACGCTCTGGACCTTCGCCGAATAGTATGAATTCAAAAAAATAAATAAATGAGGCGTAGTTATACCCAAACAAGCAACTTCAAGCGACTTACGTCAAACGTTTATTTTCTCCTCACGTACTTTCTTTCTATATATCTCAAGAAGTTTTACAGCAAAGCTTGCAATAAATAACTCTTTAATTTTATTTTAAACTTAATTGCTTCACAGCATTGGGCTAAGTCCACGTATAATCTTAAGTATGGAGCGCAACAACCCATCACTATAACACGCTCTGAAGTCCTGGAGTGACAACATCTTGGCATTAAAGGGCTTAAAAAGGAGCGGCACGCGGAGCATAGGAATAACTTGGACTACCTATTACACAACCTCGTTTTCACTCACGCCTGGCGCCTGTGACTACCGCAAGATTTCCGACTTGGCGAAAAAGTACTATGCATTGCGGCAACATCTCTCGCACGATGGAAGAAACCGAAGATAAGCCCTGAGAATCTAATTCAAGCAGTCCCTCTCAATACGTGCAAAGCGTACCTTGGCAATCCCCGGCGGGATTTTTGGCGCCAATATTTTGCCGCCGATTTTTGAAGCCATGTTCAGTTCCCACAGGCCGTATGCCATTGCAAAAAGCACTCAATGAACCCGAAGTGTGTATAGGCAAGAGCTTTCCAAACTACCATTACTGATGGCGCGGCTCGTACATGACACGTTTTTAGCGCAAAGGAATTCTTTGGCATATTTGAGGTAAAACATAGCTGCACAAACGAAAAATAGTGAGTCATTCCACTCAGTGCATGTAAATGGCCGGCGAAGCTTAGGTGACACAAAATTTGGAACAAAGGTACTAACACTTCACAGAAGTCGCACTGCAACTAGGTGTTCATCGACATACTTTAATCTCGGTAGATGGTCTATAATCAGGGGGTATTACGTATTCGTTCGTGGTGGAGAATCGGGACACGGCACCATTAAGCATAGAGTCTTTACACGCCCCGAACACTTGGAAATTTTCAACGTCACACGCGTCGGGGAGTATTACGTCAACAGAGGTGGAGCTATATTCGAAATGAAGAGCGCGGCAACTTGTCGAGTTAAAGCTAATGCAAGGCCGAATAAAAGCAAGCACGGAAACAAACACACGCGCAAACAAACAAACAAACAAACAAAAATATCATGCACCCCTCTGTCTAGCGACGACGATGGTTGGACGCGAAGCTTTCTCGTGATGGATTCTTTGGTTGGCCAATCCCACACTGCGAGTATGTGCTACTCTGGAGGTATGCCGCATTTTTCTAAAATACCCACAGCAGCGCTTGCGTATGAGCTCCGTAGGCCTAACGTTTGGGTTTGGGTTGTACAGTGCGAATCGGTACCTGCTAATTGGTGTTCGTTTCGACCCCGTCGAAATAGAGAAACCGGTCACTCCGGCTTAGGCGAGGAACCCAGGCTCGATGCCAGCCACGGGAAGCGTTTTTTTTTTTTTTTTTTTTTTAAGCAAAGCTTTACTACTCCCTTCCAGCGGTTTCACCGCGGATGCGCGAGTTCACCTTTTGACCGCAGACACACGTGTACCCTCTGGGACACACCCTTGGAAGCGCATCACGTGACTCGCCCGGCGCGTTTTCAGTCGTTTTGCTCAACTACCGGCTGTGGCGGCTGTGGCCGATCGGTTTATATATCCAGCCGACCAACCCTGCAGCCTCCCACGCATGCGCCGCTAGGTCGTCCCGGGCTACGTGAATCATCTTGCGCCCGGCGAAGAGGAACTCCGTGTTCGCCGAAAATGGAAATGAGGCCGGGCCTCCTTCTGTGAGCGTTTGCATGGTACCGAACGACTTTGAGCCGTGGTCGGCAACACAGCTACACCAAAGGTTAACCAAGCGAAACCAAGACTGAATCAGACCAAGCCGAGCTTTTGCTTTGCATATTCAAGGTTAGTTGAGCTAAGCCGCAGCCATTTTTTTAGCTTCACCCTTTATCCCTCATCACTATCTTCAGAGAAAGTTGGCTTTCCTGCAGGGCGTAATGTCGTACAACGGCATCAGTGAGGGAACTAAAGCTTCGCTTTAAAAACGCCCCGCGCTGTGGAACGCTCGCGCTTCCGCATAAAATTCGGGAGCTGAGTTTTTTGCACATGCAGGTTTATGCGTGTGCATAGCCATAAACAATAGCCACAAACAGCTTCGCTGTAAAAAGAGAATCTTCTCTGCGCTGCCGCCGCCCGCATGAGCCGCCCTACTGACATAACCCAAGCCACGTGGCCCACAACACTGCTGCTAGCGGGTTGGGCACAACTCGCAAGCACACGGTCAACGGGTGCATCGAATGGACTTGTCCCGCCGGTTCCTGTTTATAACGGATGGTTGCCCGTCGACCACAATGAGGACGCGATTGAACAATATCATGAGCCGTCCTTGAATCTCAACACCTCCTTTCTTCAAGGGCTAACGTAGAGCGGCTGTTTAGAGTAACCAGCTATGTCTATTCCAAGCAGAAGGCGCGAAAGCATTGCCGACGTCAACTTAGGCATCTACTTTGAATGTGACGACACTTCAGTACAAAACTATAAAACTCACGGCAATATCCCCAGACTATTTGGTTGTAAAAGTATGATGATGCGTATCAGATGGTGCCTAAGCGCTCTTTCTAGGGGATCGTCTCCGCACCTAACCCTTTACCACGGTGTAAGATAGGGGAGGACACAGCTTCTAAACAAACGCGTATATTTGTAGTTCTAAGAAAGTCGCCAAACAGACGCCACTGAGACCCTTGACTGCAGCGCCCTCCAGCTGCACAAAATGGAGCTGCCCCAGTGCCAGCCACTTGGAGGTGTTCGGATCTTTTCGGCTCCATGTCGGGCCTACTCGGCAGATTTCGTAACCGGACGTCTGCGCGATGTCTGCTCGCCGCAGCTTGGCCGGTTCCACCGGCCGATGGGGCAGACGATAGCTTGGAGAAAGCCGTGCGAAAGCATTTGCGCTCACGGCAGTGTTTCAAAGTTTCCTGGGCAGGTGTTCTGAGTCGGAAACAATCAAAATGTATAAAACACTACACCGAAGTGGATGTGGGCTGCAGTAGCCCTTGAGCACTCACACAAGTGAGATTTCATGCTTGCGCAGCAAAAAAAGATTAGAATGCAAATGCTTTATAGAAGATGTACTGCAACGCCGGTAGGCGCAGCTGGCAAGAAAACGTGACATTATTTAATGTTCCCTGCGATCCTATGAATGAATACATACTCTCTAGCCATCTCCAGTAGAAAATGATACTACTTCCAGTCGGCATTTCTCTGAGAGTGAGGGTGTGCGAAGCGGTACTTTTCGGAGCTTGGAGGGGAGGAGGAGGAGGTAAACTTTATTTAGCCAAGCTCTGTTACGGGGACGTGGTGGCCGCTGGCTTTAGCCTGGCGGCGACAATGGCAGCCCGATTCGTCAGGGAGGCTTGAACCCCCGGATCAGAGCTGCCCAGCGCCATCTCCCAGTGCTCGTCGCAGGTAATGGAGGGAAAATGATAATTGGGACAAGCCCACAAGGTGTGGGACAAGGTGGCGGGAATTCCGCATTATGGGCAGTTCGGGGAGGGAAATAAGGATGGGTGAATAAGGGACGCGCGCTCCCCTACTAAATCTTGACCGCTCCCCTACTAAATCTGAAGTTCTTTTACCGGCAGAAAGCAGCTTGGAGGGGAAGTACTACTGAGCGTCGAAGAGGTGCGCGCTCGCAAACGATGCAGTGCCATCGATGTTACCGTTTGCCACAGCACCCCAGCTACTCGGTACCAGCACCGGCAAAAAGGGAGCGCCCGCTGGCGGTACAACACCACGATATACAAGGAAGGTAGCTGAATTGCTGGAATGAATTAAATTAGCGGCGAGTACGCTGATGTTTCTTCGTCATCAATGACGTTGCACCCCTCGGGTAAGTTCGCGCACGAAGCAGCGGAGACGAAGCGATGTTGAAGTCACTGGCGGTGCCCAATGTTCAGAAGAGCTTCCGCGCGGGTCTAAATGAAGTTAGGACGCCCGCCTTATCGCAGATGTTTTAACAATGCCGTAAATCACGTGTTAAAATCACGTTTTGTGAGCTCACACGGTTTGCTCACACAAACAACGTTGTTTTATTGGCATGTCGCTGGTGCCTTAGAACCACCTTGCTTCGGACAGTCATTGGTGAAGCCATGTGAAGCCTAGGACGCTGCTAAGCTACTTTAGGCGTTCTGTCACCAGATGTCCTTTCAATCAAAGCTCTACGCACACCACCAACTTTGTTTCACTGATTTTTGGGCCGTTGTGCCCACACCTAAAAGTATATCTTACACCGTGCCCTTTACGCATATTTGTATTGGAGAACACACAAGATTTAGTGCCTTTTATGAAGGGTATTTTGTATTATATATCCCATATGACCCATATGTACATCTATACAGAGCATATCGTGTCGAACGTTGCAGGCGGGCGAGAAAGCGGATGGAAAGACGCACTAGTGAACGCAGGGGAAGGGGGGGTGGGCAGGTGAAAAGGTACGAGACCACTACCTCTGCCCATGATAATACTTCGGCAATACAGGACGCCACTCACTCACACTCACTCACTCAGAAAAAAATTTATTTTTCCTCACGCACTCACTCCCACTCGCGCTCACCAGTCGCCCTCACTTCTCGTCCTCACCACTCGTACCCACTAGCGCTCACGCTCACCACTCGCCGTGACCACTCTGTACTCACTCGCCCTCACGCTCACCCCTCGCCGTCGCCACTTGCATTCACTCGCGCTCGCGCTCACCACTCGTCATCACCCCTCTCATTCGAGTGGCGCAGCAGACCCTCAATGAGTCATGAAACATAACAGTATCAGTGAATTGCGGCATCAGAAGTCCCCCTCAATCATAGTCCTCAATCAACACGCCACCAGGGAGTTAATTCTACGGTGGCCAGTAGAATATGCGTGCGCAAGGGGGGGGGGCATGGGGGGACGGCCGCTTCCCCTAATCATCTCATGGGGGGGGGGGGGGGGGTCGCAAAATTTGCCCCATACCTTTGCTCAATCGAACCTGTCCCGTAGGGTTATGACCACGCGTGTGTTTTCACGATAATGGCAGCCAAAGAACTCTCATGTTACCTTCCAAAAGCTGTTTACTTTCAGCCCCGGAAAAGCGGGGACCAAACGCAGGCCGTTGTGAGAAACACGTTATTACTAAATTTTTATTTTTACATCTATTGCGGGCTTGTCCTCTTTCTATTTTTCCTTGTAAATAACGTGCTTAGCACCGAGAAAAACAGCCGCGTAAAGAGTTCCAGGAAAGACCATATTAGCTTTAAAATTCGTTCGCATTTAAACAGCAAGCGTTTGCCAGGGGGGGGGGGGGGAGGCGCTGCGGTAAGACTTCGCCCCCCCCCCCCCCCTCATCGAGAACCCTGCGCACGCAAATGTCCCATAGCAGGAGTAGAGTGGGGACATGTTTCCGAAGCTAAAGTAATCGCGTAATTAACAACCATCATAGCGAGCGGCTCTTGCGACGAATAGCAGTGGCGCTCAATGCGGTAAGTCCCGCAATGCGTGCGAGGAGCGCGAGTGCACTCGTGACTGGTGAACAGGGCTCAGCACTCGCGAGTGGTGAGTGCACTTGCACTAGCGAGTCGTGAGCGGGGCAAACGGCGAGTGCGATCGCACTCGCGAGTGGTGAACGGGGCTTCCTGCGAGTGGCGCTCGCATTCGCGAGTTGTGAGTAGGGGTTCACTGCGAGTGGGGCTCGCACTTACTCGCACTCGCACTCGCACGCGCCAGTCCAAGACGATGGCAAGGCTCCCTCACCACTCACTCGTGAGTGGTGAGTGGGGTGTGTGTGTTAGTGCACTCCTGAGTGAGGCTGCCGACCATGCCTATGATAAACACTGACTACCGATAATTATTTTCCTGTCGCAAGCTAAGTAAAAACCATGTGTGGCTTTGATGTACGCTGTCAGGACAACGATTAGCCATTTTGCAATTTCACTGATGACTTTATCCAGAAGTTTTTTTTTTAATTTGAACCAATTTTTCTGCTTTTTGTTTTCGCTGTTTTATTGTTCTTACTTATTCGTTTATATTCACCCTGTACCTTTTTTGGGATGGGCCAGGGTGCGTTATTCCGTTTCGTATACGATACAGCAGTGAAAGTGTCCAGCACCATTTACTTGTTCGCTTTCAAACGTGACTGGTGACACCCTTTTGATCATGTGCTAAAGAGGGCCCCTCCGTTCAGACTTTTTGTTGAAGGGCTGAGAATATAAGACTCAGTGCCTGATTGCTTGGAGCGTGTCAAATCATTGACTACACTGAAGTAATTTTATAACGACACCGCTAGCCGTAAGCTCCGCCGGCGTACTGTATGTAATGTGGTCTTGTGTTGTGATGTGTTGCTTCTCGTAACTGTGTGGAAGCCTGGCAACAACAACAAAAATGTCTTCGTAGCTCTCAGGTAGAGTCTTTGGTTCCTAGTGTAACAACCTGTGTTCGAGCTCCCCAATCCAGCCTAACTTTTTTATCAAGTCGAAAATGTGTAAAATGGTTTTAATTCTGTACCCATTTTTTAGCAAATAACAGTGGTTGCTATATTTTGGACCGCGCGGTTTAGGCAATGTGCAACCTATCACCGTCTTTAATTGATGATTTGCACCGTGCAGGAAGGGCGGCTTCTGTAGGATAGACGAAATGGATAGTCGCGGCCCAGCCCCCCAGGAAATGAAATCCTGTGTGCCCGTTTAGTCAGACGGACATATTTCTGGGGTGAGTCGTCAAAGAATGCTTACGCATTAAAAAGTAACTGGTTACATTGGTGCTATAGTCACGTGTTCATTTCAAGCCCCAGTAACGAGTAACGCACGTAGTCGTCTTTGAAAAGAGTAACAAGTAATGGTGTAGAGTTACTGTTTTTTGGGCAACGGGCTCATATATGCTCAGTGGGCCATCTCAATGGGCACCACATCAGGCAGAAAATGAGGTGGAATGTTGTGAAACAAAACCCCTTGGCGTCGCTAAATAAAATGTTCCGTTCATCATTACCTTCGTTCACTGAAAGGCTCTGCGTTTGTTTGAATCGTACTTGGAAAGCTGAATAATGAGGATGCTGTTCTGTAGGATTTGGAATACGTTTTTTCTTGCAGCTTTTGTTGGACGGCGGGATCCATGGAGAATTTGACTTAAGACGTAATTTCTAGGGTCAGAGCGCGCCCGTACAAGTCAGAACCTATTCGTAAGATAGCTATCGCAAAAGATTGTCACGCCGAAGATACTACCTAATTCACGATTAACGCCCTTCAAAGGGCCGCGCGTCGTTCAAGCGGCTAGCCGCACAATTCAATCGCCATGCGGGCATCACGGCATGGGACAGGTTGCGCCGACAAATGGCCTTACAAATCCCGGCAACACGGATTGTAGGCGGGCCAGTTGGCACATAACTGAGTTACAAACGGCGCAGGAAACAGGACGATAGGAAGATCGCAGGAAGATACAGCGCCCCGTTTGTGTGGTCTTCCTATCATCCTGTTTCCTCCGCTGTTTGTAACTCAGTTACAAATCACATCGTCAGGCTGGCGAGCATCGACGTAGGTCCTCCTGCCTCTGCGCCAAGAGCGGTGGGAGGTCCGGCCATGCGCGTCATTCCCTTCGCGTTTCCGCAAATACAGCGTGGCATCGTGCAGCCGCAGTAGCGTGATCCTCGCTCGGCAACCCGACAAAGCTTTCGCAACACGCTGCAGCAGCCTCGGCGTACACTGGCGCCTCAGGGCGGATAGAAGACGCCTCCTGGACACGACATTGCCTTCTCTCCAAAACCGTTTGTTTTCTGCGTGAGGGAAGTGGCAAGTGCAGCCCAAATTTGTGATTTCTTTCTTACTTGGAGAGAAAAAAAAAAAAAAAAAGAGACGTAAGGCGTGTCATCGTTTATACTGTGATGATACCGTGAGCCCACTTTATACCAATGAGGTGTTTGGGGAGATCATTGTTTTTCCAAACCGGCAATCGTGACCTCGGAACCATGGGTAAGCAAAGGTAGCAGCGGCCAGAAGAACGCCATGTAGGTCGCTTTTGTTTCACTCATAGCTCGTCGTTGCCGTGGACCGCTCGTCTTTCTCGCACGCGCGCTACTTTCCCAGTGACTACAGCCCCTGCCCCCTCTCCTCCGCTCTCGATGCGGGAGGGATGAAGGGGCGAGGAGCGGGTATGCGGCGTTTCTGGACCAGGCTTCTTTTACACTGGTCAACCCGCCCTCATCCTCCCAGCTATCCTCTTACTGCGCAATTGAGATGTTATCACTGGCTACGTTAATTCTCTCTCTCTATTTCTTCCTTTCTTTCTGTATATCTTTCTTTCTCTCTCTCTCTTCCCGTAGGCTCCTACAACTGTTCTCTCATGAGACATATTGCTGTCATGTTGGTAATATACGCTGTTGCGTCGTAATCTTGAAAGCCTGCGCACGATAACAGAAAAATTCAAGGAAACTTCTTCAAACGAACTTGAATTAAATCGTTTTCGCTCGACAAATGTTACCCAATACCAATTCCAAAACAAAACAAAACAAAAACAAAAAAAACAGGATTTTGTCCCAGCAAATCTAATGAAGGCTGGACGGATTTTCGTAATTACACCACCATAACGAAGTGAAAAAGTGAGAAAGGCCGAAATGGAATATATATATATATATATATATATATATATATATATATATATATATATATATATATATATATATATATATATATATATATATATATATATATATATATATAAGGTTAGTAGAGACAGAGACAAACGAGAAAGACGTAGAAAATAAAAATAAGTTTACTCTACTAACCTTATTTTTTTCGCGCTCTGTGTGAGTTTTTATCTTTTCAGTCTATATATATATATATATATATATATATATACAAAGCAATAAAACTTGGAAGATGGTAGGGAACACAAGAAAACTTCGAACAAGGTAGCGAACACGATTGTTGACAACGTTTGGGAGAGATGTGAAAGCCTGCGTACAAAACAATCCGGGCCTGCCAGTCACGGAGAACTTTCAGCGGCAAGTTCGGAAATCCATGTGAGGTGCAACAGACGGGTCTCCGACGAAGCTAGAGGGGCCACCAGCTCTGCACTTTCGCCATCTTTGCACCACTAGTGCAAGAAGCGCCAATTTTTTTTAATGCAGTTTACCTTTTTTTTTTCACGCTGTTGAAGCGGAACTGAACTGAACCGAAAACCGGAACCGAACCGGTATTTTTGCCGAACTGAGCCCAAAACTGAACCATTATTTTTTTAGCCCGCTGAACCCGAACCGGAACTTAACCGAAAAGAGAAATAACGGTTACCGGTTCACGACAAAACGGTTCAACGTGGTTTTTGATAATGCGCAATCAATGCTGTTTGCGCTTTTTCATAATTGGAATGTGTCCCTTTAGCTCTGAGCACCCTCCCGTCCTACCGTCGACTGCACGGATTTCAGCTGCACGGATTTCAGGTCTGCTCTTCGGGTGCCTCTGGGAAAAAAGATGCATGCTCCGGGGGCTTCCGTTCTGTGCTACCATCTCTCGTGGCGGTTGTGCGCATCTTCTTCGCCCCTCTCCTGTGGCTCACTTCTGGACTTTGTATCACCTTATACAATGCTGCAGCTGCTACTGCCGATGCAGCCGCAGCCTCCAGAGAGCAGGAAATTTTGGACAAAGCAGCTATTCACAGTGGAATGCCGACATACTTAAGCAGCGCCTCCCTGAACCCAACGTTCGTCGAGGAGCTCTGGCCGCCACAGGCGTGTGCTGCGGTCGAGACTTTGGCGGGAAATCGGCTCCACTTGGGAATTCTTCGCCACATGAGATCCGGAATTCTGAGCAAGCACATGCGTTGCGCTCACTTTCAGGAAGTATGGTCTCGTCCGTTACGGGGTCCCTGTTGCAGGCAGTGCTATTGCATTGCATTGCATTGCATTGCCATACATGCCAACCAGTAAGTTTCTGAAGGTGACATTTCACATGTTTCTCACGTGGCCACCCCATGTTCGCCATATCGATGATAAGGTCACACCACCCGCATCTTCCGCATGCTTTCCGGCAACGCTGGCGGCTGCTCAGTCAACTCTATCCTACTGCTCTGCAAAGCGCTCTGCGTTCCTGTCTCCGTCACCCTCTCAAAGGGAATTAACAGCGCTTCAGAGGTATGCAAGCCTAACTTTTGACGGCTTGCATTGGCGTCCCAAAAGCATCCTCTAATATGAGAACGCTGGCAGAGTGCAGGCGGCTGTCACCCATTAAGGGGTTTCCCCAGGCATCGAATCAAGGGGGGGTGTCTCAATAGCTCGGGGGGGGGGGGGGGGAGGTTATAAACTAGAAAAGCTGTTTTTTTATCCCACTAGTTAAATAATAGACGTCTGTTAACCAAACGCTCATCCCCGTGACGTACGTTTTTCATTTTCCATATGTATATATATATATATATACACCTGAGAGGCGGTGCTTTCTATTCAATCTAAGAAAAAAACAAATTTAGAGAAATTCATTTTTTACCATGAAAGGTCCGTATTCAGTTTTTTTTTTTAAATTTCTCGCCATTTTTCAGCGTATAAGGACATTTTCGAACTCGTTACCAGGGCCAGTGACGAAATTTGAGTTCTTGAAACAATGTTTAGGTAGTACACGAATTATGCAGCATTTATAAATCAGGCACCGATTGTACGCTCCCGATTTATTAAAACGCCAGGATTAGCTTCCGTAGCGCTTCGCCTCGCCAAATTGCCCATTTTAAATGTACATGCTGAAAGAGCTTCTGCAAAGATTACGGTTGTAAACAAAGAACCGCATCGAACCAATGAAGAAAGTAAATTATATGTGTGTTTACTGCACTTAGTTCAAGTCAAAGGCGGCCTCAGTCTAAGTAATTTTGGGTGAGTGCTTGTCGATATATGTTTTGCTCGTACCTCCTCACGGGCTTGTTCTTGCTTTGTACCAGTGGCCTCTGACGAATCGATATGTTATTTATTTGCAGTTCTTATAATTAAACTTGCACACGTCTTACTTGACGCAGCGTGAAAGCAGCGCTAATCATCCAGGGTTCATAAAAACAAAAGCAATTGAAGACCGGGCACATGGTACTAGGCCAAATAAAGACGCTGAAGAAAAAAAAGGTCCATACAAGGATTGACAAGAGTGAAATTTGGGGATTCAAGGGGGGGTGTCAAGAAAAACCAGGGGGGGTCTACATGCCCCCTAGGGGGGGGTGTAGGGAAATCACTGCGTGACCCACTGGTCTCGGCTCGCAGGAATTGCTTCGTGCACGGCGGTGGATTTCGGCATGGAAGCACGGCCACCTTGTAGCGCTAATCTCTGTCACCGAAGGGCGTGTCTTATTACCGCAGCAATAACGGCAACGAGCCCATCCTCTTCACCCGCCCTTGACCTTTCGCCATACCAAGTGCGCCCATTCCGGCTGCCGAGCGTTTAACGGCTGCTTTGCCGGCGCTTGGTCCGAGCTCAGTCTCGCCACCGATGGCATCCGGCTGGGCCGTCAGTGCGTGCCCTTCAGTGCAAGCGAAAGGATGAATCCCGTGATCCAGTATAGATATGTCTACACGGCAGGCTGCAAGCTTTCGTGCAAAGGCAAACTTTCACCGAACACTGTATTCATAGCCTTTGCTTTCGCTTGCGATAACTACGTTCAGAATTGCTTGCAGGAAGGAACCGCGGACTCGGCGAGCTGTGGCCTCCTACATTTATTGAGGGTGTGTAAGGCCCGGCTGGAACTCGAGAGAGAGAAAGAGAGAGATGAACTTTATTGATCCAAGCTCTGTTACAGGGACGTGGTGGCCGCTGGCTTTAACCTGGCGGCGACAAGGGCAGCCCGATTCTCCAGGGAGGCTACAACCTCCGGATCGGAGCTACCCAGCGCCCTCTCCCAGTGCTCGCGGCAGGTTATAGAGGGAAAGGGATGATTGGAACAAGTGCACATGGTGTGGAATAAGGTGGCGGGAATGCCACATGATGGGAAGTTCGGGGAGGGAAATAAAGACGGGTGAATGCGATGGAGCAGCGCGCGACTGAGCGGCCGCGACGACATAAGGACGACGATGACCGCCCAGGCACACGGCCGTGTTCGATCTCTCTATGTCGCCTGGCACTGCTGACGCAGGAGGCCACGCAGCGCTGATAAGAATCATGGCAGGATATGAATGATGATGATAGTGGCGTTAGAGGCGGGCGACGTTGATGCCACTACATGTTGAACCTGAGCCTTTTATTTTCTGAGTACACCTCACACCAATATAGAACCCACAGTTATCTGTAAGCTTATACGGATCTGTGTCAGACACGTAATCCACGGTGGATACCGTTCCCCAGCACCTCCCACAGGCTACAAAATCTGCAGCTGTGCGGGTGGCCTTCGCTTACATTATCGGGACCCCCACACGTGAGTGAGTAACCTTCAGGGACTCTCTGGCTCCACTTCAATGTCTACAATCTTTCCCGAAAGGTAATCTTGTGTTTGATATAAATTTTCTGAATCTCCAAGCTCTACAGGCGTTGGAATTAGAATATAACTGGTAACGCAGGGGTAAAAATTGCAGCAACCCCAAAATTAGCAGGTAACAAAAATCTAGACACCTTAACAGCAAGGCTGAGCGAAGAGCTTGAAATATTGCACTGTGGTGTCATATTAACGCGCTCCTAATTAATCCTATGAAAACAAATTAACTCCCACACAATAATATGTCCAACCAAGTAAATTTATTGAAACCCTGAATTCTGAATTGCTTTAACTCCGACACAGTTATTTCAAAAAGAAGGTTCGTTCTCGTCGCCCTAGAGAACGCTTCTTACGCCGTTGTCCACCCCGGCAAATATTTGCCAGGGTGCCAAATATGATCGACATAGCATGATGATCGACATAGCAGCAACCAAAGATGATCGACATAGCAGCCTTTTCGCTCTGCTCCTTTTCGTATGCGCAAGCATAAAAAAATGGGGGGGGGGGGGTAGGGGAGGAGTTGAATTGAGATTAAAATAAACACACAAAATAAACAATTGTCCCCCAAACCCTTTGTTTGTTGCAGATATTACTCGAATGTCACCCTAAAAACTCGTTAGAAATGTAGCAGATCTTTCTTTTTCCCCGTGTCCAATATGCGGCCAAGAAAACCTCGTCAAAGCGGCCGAACGTTTTAGTCAGTCAACATTTCTCTTTCCAATCCCTTTTCACAGGGCGGGGTTTACCTAGTCAGAAAAACACCGGCATGCCTGACCATTACGCATTAAGCGGGGACGTATCCCGGAGACACTGCGCGCTTTTTTAATTGTCGTTGAGAGGAAAGGAGAGACTTTAATATTCGTTGATCTGCGTAGACCTCAGCGTTGGATAACGAGCAACCCTGCGTGTCATCCATGCGTACTATTATGAGCAATATGAAAGGGAACACGGGAACGCATAGAAAACACCCTCAGACCCAGATATGCGTGATACGCAGCGGCCGCCGTCGGAAACAAAGTGGAAAGGGGGACGCTGTTCTAAAAACTGTTCCCATTCCCGCTGTGTGTCTTATCGGCTGTCGGACGATACCATATTATCGGCGAAATGACGTAGGCTGCTGCTTTGTAGAAATCCCAGCGTGGTGGGAGTGCCAACGGTTAGTGGAAGAGCGCCCTCCTTTCCCCCTCTGTTTTCAACAGCGCCATCCGCGTATCGCTCCGAGCCTGTTTCGAGGCTGTTTGCCACGCGTTCCTGTGTTCCCTTTCATATTGCTCATAATAGTACTTGTTATGCGCCCGTCGCTCCGCTCGCTTCGCCTTGAGGGAAGGAAGCGGTCGTCTTTCGCGCGCGCAGTCGCGGGGACGTCCGGACGAGCCCGGCTGGGTAAGCTGGCCGAGAGGCTGGGAGGGGGCACCGCGGATGCCTCGTGCATCCTCGACGGTCGCTTTATCATGGGCGCAGCCGCGTGTAACGCCCGATAAATCTTGGTTAACTCGTGCGAGGTGGACGACCTGGCCGCAGCGGGAAAGGGCCGAGCGGGACGCAATTCCGAAACCGGTCCAAACGACGACATCGAGCCACGGCGGCGGCGCAAGGTCTGCGCCGGCAAAGGTTCATTGCCGGGCCGTAAATCAGCTGGCCACTTGTTTGTGCTTTCCTCACGTAGGTACGGCCTCATCGGTGCGTTCCTTGCGTGCATACGCGCCCCTTCGGCGAGCCAGCGGCCGAAATGGAACAGTTTAGCTCGACCGGGCCGGCGCTGCTCGGCCGATTGCGCGCCATCGTCGTCGGACCGTCCGGCGGGGAGCGGCACCTGCGGCCAGTCGCCGAGCAACAACCGCAGCGGCCGAAAGGGAGAGGGAGGGGGCGAAAAGAACAACAACCCGCCGGCGGAGTAAAATATAATGGCAGCAGGGGGAGATAAAGGCGACGGCCAGGGGTCAGCGCTGCCGGACGGAGCCGCTCGCCACTCCATAAACGAGCCAAGAGTTTCGCTGCGGCGCTTTAATTATGCTGCTGGCCCATTATTGTAAATCATAGCTCGGCTGGTGATCTTTGCTTTCTTTCTAATCTCGCTCCGAGGGAAAAAGGGCGCGCAGCCTCCGTTCACGCACGTACGCGTCCCCTCGCGAGCCCCTCGCTCGCTGGCCGATCGGCTTGCGGGCCGGAAGAGCCCCACGGCGCCGCTGGACGCTTGCAGGACCGAAATTGTGCGGCCGAAAGAAAGACAACGTTTCTCCCCCTTCCGCCATGCCCTCCCCTCTCCCAGAGATGGAGCTCCCTCCGCTCACGGGCCGCTTATTATGCATTATCCGGCCAAAGGAGGCCTCATTAAGCCGTTATATACCGAGCGGCCGTCGCAGTTGCGCATCCCAGGGAGCGGCGAGGCTAATGCGCCGCCGCGCACTCGGCGCCCAAGCAGTTCGGAGCGGCCAGAGAGGAGCAGCCAGGATGAAATTCGGCGAACCCGACCACGAATGCCGGCAGCCGGCGCATCTTCGTCCCTGCCCGACTTGATATGCCGCGTATACATATGTATGGGACGACGGAAGCGTAGAAGCAAAACGGGAGGGCTCAAGTTGGAATAAATTGAATGTGGCTGCGAGGGAAACAACCCTGTGCGTGGCCTAAGCGGCAGGGAAACTCTCCAGACTCACGCCCGAGCATTGATATCGTGCAAGCAGAACGTTCGGCTGCGACCAGTAAGGCTGCCCCCAGTACCCCTAAGCTGCCAGGTGATCGTGATTTCCGCGAGATCGGAGTCGAATGCGCCTGCAGGAGCTGTCGCCAGTGTGCGGCAAACCTCGGACATCACTACGCAGCAAGCGTCGGTTCAGCTTCTGCCCGACACGGGCATCAGTGAGCCTGGTAGCTCCCTCCGCGCTACGCCTTTGTTCTACCCCGCAACGATGTCTGCGCAGACTGCGCGGGTATTATGTTCTTAAAAATTGGCCGGTGTATCTGCTCGGTTCGCTGAAAACGTCGTCGAAAGACCTTCTGCAGCCCGCGCCTCGTGAATGCCTCCCCTCTGTGCCCCGCCCACCTCACGCAGTTCCCCTCCCATGATAAGCGTGATGGAGGTTCCGTACAATCAATTCAATTTTCCCGCGTCGCACTTCTCCTGCGCCATCTGTTGGGATCTTAGAGTGCCACCACGGGGTGAGGCTCGAGCGCGAGCTATTTTTAAAACTTGCCTTTAACGCTTTTTTTTTTAAATTTGCCATGGCAAAAGTCTAGCCCACGTATATAATGAAATTAAAAGAACACTGCTGGTGTCAGCGATGTAGTCATGCCTTGCCTCAAATATGCCTAATGTTCGCGTTTTGTTGAAAACTCTTGAAAAGTATGAAGCTTGCTACCAGATTTAGTATGTTGGAAATGCTTTGCCTATATGAGCGTCTCGTCTAGAAATTCTTTTAACTTTGGTCATGGGGCTTAATCGAGGGATATACATACATATATACATACACACACACACACATACATACATACATACATACATACATACATACATACATACATACATACATACATACATACATACATACATGCATGCATGCATGCATGCATACATACATACGCACATACACGCTACATTCGTACGCACATACATACATAATACAAAAACATACATACATACATACATACATACATACATACATACATACATGCCAAAAGTTTCGCGTTTGGGTTGCCCAAGAAACCCTGTCATCTTTAAAACGTGTCTGCACAGCCCAATTCCGACCGTTTCGCCCCTTTTAGATTTGTGCGCATACAAAAATAGTGGCTCATGAGTTCTCTTGGACGTGACGAAGAATGGCTAGGCAGCGTACATTTCCAAGATGTCAATGTGTCAATGGGTGACAGCTACTGCATGCCATTAAACACCCCGGGTCAATGCGGCATTTCATTCTGCGCACACTCGACGATACAATGCCTCGCCGTAGGGATGAAGTAGGGATGAAGTAGCACGTCGATCATGTTTGGTCTACACTAGAAGTCGTTACATTAAAATGAGGGCCTTAAAATTGGACTTCACTTAATCGAGGGACATAATATATATATATATATTATATTTACTCTCATAATGGTCGCACTCGCAAATGATCGCTCCCCTTAAGTATTTCAATTATGTCGTCGAAGTTGGAGTTTTTTTTTTATTTCCCGCGTAATGAACGCTCCCTGAACTAGTCACAGCAATGCGTCGTATGTGTGCAAAGTCTAACTGATAATGGTCGCGCGTGCTTCGGTTACGTTCCCTTTCGAAGAGGACATGGATACGTTATTGCGGCAGACTTGCCTATATTAGCGATATCGGCAAGCATGCGTTCAGTATTGATGAGGAACAAACTGTCACTAAATGCAGATAATATACGCACAATACAAAGAAAAAACGCGCTCACGTTGCTGAGTGGACCGCCATGTCTGTTTTGATGTCTCGCACTGTACCAGTGGCAGCCACTTACTGGTCGAACTGTTGTCACCTAACAGCAAACTCCTTCCGGCACGTTCGGTAATTCATGAAAGCACGGCATTTTGCATCACTTTGCAAAGCGGCTGGCGGCGGTGTGCGGAGTTTTGATTACGTTTATATTTATTATTTTATTATGTTCATGAGAACTATCGTAAAACTTTTTACGCACAACTTGCTTGCGTTTTCTGTCCTCAAAAAAGTTTTGCAAAAAAATTACCCCGCGTAATGAACGCATCCCTAAATAAATTTACATCATTTTGTAAACAAAAAAGTGCGATCATTACGCGAGTAAATACGGTATATATATATATATATATATATATATATATATATATATATATATATATATATATATATAAACAGGGGGCTCGCTGAGAAAATACACAAAGGCCGGTAGTCTACTACGCCAAAGGAGGCGTAGGGGAATAGTTAGGGTTTTTTGCTACGGTTAGTGAAGTTACCATTTTTAAATTCACGTAAGAAATTAAATAAAGAAAGAAAAACACGCGCCCAGAGTGGGGACGAAACCCACGCCTTCCGATTCGATCTCGGATGCCTTAACAATTCGGCCATCTGGGCGGGTGTGTTCTCCTTCACTTTCTGGCATATTTACATTTACTACAACATTATCTGACGCTTGAGGGTGGTAGGAAGCGCCCCTATGAAGGGGACCTTCTTTTCAACTCCCGGGACGCTACTCGAACGTCTACAGCTTGACATGAACGTTCGAGTCACGCCCTGAGGGTTGAAACTTTATAGACTCTGACTTTATAGACTTTACTAAGCTTGATGCAGTCTACAAACTAGCAAACTAAAGCCAAATTGGTTCCAGGAACAAATCTTGTTGTTCAGTCGGCCGTCCGACTGTCTCTGTCGGAGGGTCGTTGAGCCGTGCAGTAGGCGCAGTCAAGCCAAGCTTGCAATAGTACGCGTCATACAAAACGTCATAGGAAATCGGCAAGGAGGATGCAGAGAGGAGGGCCGAACTTTATAATTGAGTTTTATACTAAATATGGTTGGGTAATTGCAGCCAGAGCGGTCAAAACATGGCCTCGAGACTCCAGACTTCAATTTGCGCACTTAATCCCACGATATTTACAAATCAACTCAGGGCCCCTTTAATATACTGCGCGTATTTCTCCAACACCACGCTGCGCCCGCGAATGTGATTTGTTATTGTGTAGACTTCCCTAAACCAGCCTGCTCAAATGACCCACATGGCGATTTTAGGTTTTCACGTTCGATTCCCCGTAGTGGCCAAGCGTGTGTCATAGCGAGCTGAAACATAATTGTATCCGCGATTTAGTCAGGTAGCAGAGATTGACTATGACCATAAAGTTTTGCCTTGAGTCGAGTCTTTAAACAAAGCATTCCAGGTGGAGTACCAGTTACGAATGAAAAAGATTGGCCACGCACCGGAATACCGTTCTCCGTTTACAAAAAAAAAAATACAGCAGGGAAAAAAGTCATCCGCACTAATAAGGACTTCATTTGCGACAGGAATAATTCTTCTTTCAACCTATGCACAAATACATTTCCCATTGATCGTAAGTACCTCGAATGTGACGCATGGACGGTAAAGGGTCATCCACAATACCGACGACGACACAAGCCTCACCGACCACCTCACACGGCCGCGCTCCGTGAGGCCACTGTTCTCTCTGATTCCGGCAGTGCGGCGGGTGACGTGAGGTCCTTGCGCTGCAGCGCTGGACTCGTTGTTTCGGAAGCGCGTGATGCGGGAGCGTGGGAATCGGCCCGCTCGCCTCGCTCAGGCCGCGCTGCGGGATTGCGGACAAGCCCGCAGATAACGAGCCCGATACCGGCTCTCCCGCTCCCACTTGAAAATTTAATCTTTAATTCCGCATCTTTGTTTCGCATACGCCGCCACCTATCGGGATCAAGAGAACCGGCTCAGTCTGCTGCCCGAGAAGAAAAGGGCCCAGTGCGTGGGAACAGAAAGAAAACGGAAGGCTTTATTAAGAGCCCTCGACGAATTATCTGTTTTCTACCTAAAAAATAAAAGATAAATAAAAAATGAAGCAGGAACTAACGAAATTAAAAAAATAACTTTATAACAAAAAAAAAAGTGTTCCGAAAAATAAACCGAAGCACTGAAATAAGCCTTCCTGCTTCTGCACGAAAATGCATAATGGGTGAAGTTAACGCATTTTAGCGCTATAATAGTGTACAGACGGCCACGCACTTGGTTATAGGCTAGCGGCGTGCCGGGGGCTACATGGACGACGCCTATCGGTAACAGCCGGTTAGAGGTAGCTTGCTTCTGTGCCTGCGCGACCACCCTGACACGACGGGCCTGTTTTTGTTCACATGTTTGGCCACCGCTGGCATACAGTTTCTTACAATATGACCGCTTGTACAGAGGATTCTTGAGCCGCCAGGAGCGCTGTTGGCGCACCGGCCGTGAGGCGCACGGTCAGCGGGCGCCTCACGGTCAACGGGGTCAGCGGGGCTGCTGCGTCATCGTTCGTCTGCTGCATGGTGTTCTGCGTCATCCTTCTGTCCGTCAACGCGGCCGTCAACGGCCGCGTCATCCTTCTGTCAATCTGCTACGTGTCATCGCGTGTAGCGCACTGCAAATTTATGCGCCGTTGTGGTAGTTCGTCGAGGGCGGCGATACCTGCCTTTATATAGTCCAAGTGGTCGTGTATTGAGAGCAACGAACACACTGAACGGAGCTCGAGCGGATGGTTGTGAGCATGTGTATTTCCTCTCATACAGGGAAAAGAGTTCTGGGAGCACAGCATTGTTACCATGGTAATTTTATCATATAACATTAATGAATATGCTAATGATACCAATGATATACCTTGAAAGCCTTATAAGTCCTGTCATTCAGTCCACCTTGAAATTCCTTGAGTGAAAACCGGCATTCAGCAACCGCTGTATTGAAAGTCCCTTGACACCTCCAGCGAACCAAAACAGGAATGGACATATATGGATGGAACTACGAATTAAAAATAATGACAAGGCTAAATAACAGTAATCAAAATGAATTTAGAGGTATGAAATTAGAATAACAGGAGCGAAAGTGAACTTGGAACAGGAATCAGTCTAGTTAGGAGGAATCAAAGTAAATTCAAATGGATGACTCAGTGAATTAAGTTTTATCAAAGAAAATAAAGAGAGATAAAAGTTATGAAAATATATTAAAGTGTATTAAACTGCAACCAAGCGGATTAAGAAAGAAGACAAGGAAAATAAGAGCAATGAATGTGAATTGTGAGGTATCAACGTGACTTAACATAACAAAGTGACATAAGTTCGGTAAAAGGGAGTTACCAGGAACCAAAGGGAATTAAGACGGATTAAAGTACATTACGAAAAAAAAAGAGGCCGCCTTCCCGCCCTGCAAAAGTGGATGTCCAGCGAAGCTTTTCTAACCACTACACATGCTGATGTGGGAGGATATATGAAATGTTCCTCGTCGGCTTGGCTGGCTTGTCACTTGCGCTAGGCTTCTCTGGCGGCAGAGCCTGACGCATGCGCTCGCCCTCGAATGAAGTCAACCCCCCTTTTCGCGAGCAGCTGCACACCTAGTCTTTACCAGGAACACATAAGAGATCCCATTGTTCACGGGTGCCTTATCATCTATCCTGTGGTTTCGATGCTTGTTTTGTGGTTTTTTACTGCAAAGCAGTATGTGTATACCTCCCCCACAGTTGCGGAATCGGCTGATAACGGCGTTAGCGCCGTAAGCAAATGTTTGGGGAGAATCAACAGAAGAGCGAATAGGCGACAAAAAAACGACGGAAAGTCGCTGCCATGAACATGTAGCCTCCGCTGTTGCCGCGTCAAATTCGAGCTCGTCGAGTAGTTGTTAATTCCTCCCGGATGAAGAGCATGTTTCCCGCTTGCAATGCCCACGTGAGCCTTTCTTAGGTAGAAAGGCTTTCCGCGCGACATTTTCGCCCGTGTATTTCACGCCTGAGCATGCACCCACTCCCGGTTGCCGGTTTATGCGTGTACGGGTTGGGGTTAGAAGGAGGGGGCGTGCACGCACAGTTAGGCTTCATGCCACTACCGATGGCGTTCACGTTGTGGTGATGTGAGATTTAAACGTGCGAGTCTCGTGGCTCAATGCGCCCTGTCCGTTGTCCTCCGCAATCGAGCGCTTTGGGTCTGGGTTGGTGTGTTGCACAGACAATAAGATGCCTACGACTGGGCAGCGAAAGGGACACGCACGTGTGTGTCCGCTAAATAAAGCTCGAGTCCTTACAGGTTTTAACTCGCAATGGGACGGACGCATGTCGTTCACTGGGAGGAAGAAAAGCGGGAATTGAAGGAGCGTAGGCCGGAACAGAAGCGGAAATGGGCACAAAAGCAACGTAAAGCTGCTGCCGCCGCCGTTGCCGCCGCAAGTTGCAGCTCGTCGAGTAGCTGCGAATCCGCCCAGAATATACAGAACTTGCCCGCTTGGAACGCCGACGTCAGCGAATATTATCAGCTTGAAGGGCTTTCAGAGCGACATTTTCGATGGTATCGTCCGCTTCTAAGCACGCGCACATAACCGATTTCCGGTTTATGCGTGCACGGGCTGGGAATGAAGGGAAGCGGGGGTGGAGGGGGTGCGTGCACGCGTAGCTATAGGTTCTATGCCCTCACTGATGACATGTTTGTTGCGCTGGTGAACGTTTAAATGGGGACGTCAAACGGCCCAACAGGACAATAGCTCCATCTTTGTCTGGTAAAATAAAGCTCGAGTCCTTCAAAGTTTTATTCAGCTAATTTACTTGGAAGTATGCTCACTCTCGCAAATTACAAACAAACGTGTTTTGTTTCATGCATTACGTGCACTGCGTCCATTTTCACTGGTCATCGTTCTTCACAGAGCGGAAGCGCGATAAATTTTTTAACGAATACTGAAATTTATGCTGTACGCATAATTGCAAAGAAAGATTTCGCTGGGCTTCTCTGGCGGCAAATGCTGGGTCCTGCCTAGCCTGACGCATGTACTCGGCGTCTTGGGTGAAAACTGCTGGACCCTGCCTATGTGTTTTGTTTACGACAAGAAATTTTCCGATCAAACAGAGGCTAACAGCTCCGCCGTAAAAGACAAAATAAATGTGGAATTTCGCCGAATGAGACTGAAATAATTTGAATCGAATTGAATAAAAGTGGGTCAATCAATGAATTAAGGTATATTAAAGTGAATTAAGGTGAATCAAACTAAATGAACGGGAAGCAGAAGTGAATTGAGTTGTATCCAAGTAAATTATTAACGAACACAAAGGAAATTGAGACGGACCCATAAGAAATAGTAAGAATGAGTGTAAATTAAAATTGTTGACTGAGTGAACAAAGTTACATTGAAGAGAACTAACAGCAATCGCAGTGAGTAAAAATGATTTCAGGCGAATTCGAATAGAAGGCACAGCAAATTAAGATGAATCAGTGGCAAATAAGAGGAATCAAAGTAGCCTGAAGTGAATGAATAAGTGAATTAAGATGCATAAACCTGAATTAATAGTAACCAAAGTGAATTATAATCAAATTAAAGTATGAAAGAGCACAAAGAAAATGGAGAGGAGTCAATGAGATTTCAGAGAAATAAAATAAATTAATTTGATTCAAAGTGAATTAAGGCGGTTATTTCAGAAAATTAAGGTATGTCAAAGTGAATAACGATCAATTAAACTGAATTAACAGGGACAAAAAGTGAGATAGGATGAATTCAAGACAAATAACGTGGAAGACAAAGCAAATTAAGGGGAGTCGCTGTAAATTAGATCAATCAATGTGAATATTGATTGATTGATTGATTGTGGGGTTTAACGCGCCGACGCAACGCAGGCGATGAGGCGTGCCGTAGTGGAGGGCTCCGGATTAATTTTGACCACCTGGGGATCTTTATCGTGCGCCGAAATCTCGTACACCAATGTGAATATAAAGGAATCAATGTGTATTAAATCTAATGATAAGGCTATTAAGAGCTATCAAATTTAATTAGGATGAATCAAAGGGACCCGGGATTTATTTAAGGGACATAGAAAGATATTGATTCCACTTAATTTTTCTGTTTTGCTAATTCACTTGGATCCAACATTAATTCCTTTTCGGTTCATGTTATTCAATTTGATTCATCATAATTCCCTTTGATAACCCTTAATTTAGTTACTCGTTCTTGTATTTCTCATGAATTCGTCTTCATTCCTTTCTATTCCGCTTAATTTGTGTTGTTTTCCATCTTAATTGACTTGGATCTATTGTAGGTCCATTTTGGTTCCTGCTTAATTCAATTGATTCTTCCCGATTCATTTTGATATATCTCACTCTATTGAATTTTCCACTTTAATTCACACTGATTCAAATTATTTCACTTTTATTCCTCTTAATTCACATTGACCCCTCTTCATTTTCTTTGTATTTTTCCTACTTCGCTTTGATCTATCTTAATTCACTTTGGTTGCTATTAAATCACTTATTCACTCACTGCAGCTTACTTTGATTCCTCTTAAGGCTCATGAATTCCTCTGATTTTGCTGTCTTCCTTCCAAATTTACTTGGATCCATTTTGATTCACTTTTACTGCTGTTAACTCACTTTCGTCAAATTTAGTTCACTCAGTCAACGAATTTAATCTACTCAGATTCTTCTAAACTCTAATTCGTTTCTTTGAATTTGAATTTTTTCATTACTAAATTATTTGATTCGATCTTCACTCATTTTGACATACCTTAATTTACTGAAAGACCCGCCATAATTCACTTTGGTTCAAATTAATTCACTTTTATCTGTACTGATTCACATTGACTCGCATCCATTTTTTTGTGTCTCTTTTATTGCTTCTTTTTGATCTATCTTAATTCACTTCAGTTGCTATAAATCGATGTTTATCCACCTCAATTCACTTATTCATTCACTTTAGGTTACTTTGATTCCTCTTAAATCGCACTGATACCTCTTAATTTGTGGTTTTTTCATTTCAAACTTGCCTGGATTCACATTTATTCACTTTGATTCCTGTTAATTCTCTTAAATCTAACTTAGTTCACTCAGTCAACAAATTTAATTTACACTGATTCTTACTATTTCATAATGGTCCGTCTGAATTTGCTTTGTATTCATTAATAATTTACTTGGATACAACTTAATTCCCTGCGGATTCCTATTGATTCAGTTTGATTTCCCTTAAATTCCATTAATATACCTTAATTCATTGAGTGACCCGATTTTATTCACAGATCACTTCAGCCTCATTCCGCTCAATTCCTGTGGTTCATTTCTTTTTCGTAATTTACTTTGATTCATTTCAATTCACTCTGTTTCAGGGTAATTCACTTTGGTTTATGGTAATTCACTTTTATCTAACGTATTCCCCCCGTAAAAAATTGCGTTTGAAAACAATTACGGTCAGTCTTGGTCGCGCTTCGATTTTTGTACGAGAGCCCACACCTCAATGATGGTGCTTTCGGTGCCATTTTTCCGCTTGGCGGGCCGATGAAGTTCCAACTGGACGCTAGAAAATCAATGTTCGATTCATGGTAAGACCCTGGCAAAAAGGAGCTGGATCTTTTTCACCGCTTGGAAGATATTTTCGATATATCGCAGAAGATGGTCGGCTATAAATTCAAAATGCTGGTATTGTGGAACATTAGGTGATAATTATTATGGCCTTATTACGTCCGATACATGCCTACAAAATTATTATTTAAGCGGCTGCGAGTGCTATGTTTGCTGTCACAAAAGCGAATTGCCCCTGTTCAGAACAAGACCCGGTAATGTAAAAAATTCCATATTTTAGAAAATCGCGCGCGCGCGAAATCTCTAGACAAAACCGCATCCCTAAGCATCTAAATGCGACTACCACTGTACAGGTGCTGTCAAAAGTAATTGGAACGCGGTATTGTAAATTTACAGACTTTTTTTTTTTCCGGGAACTCCATGGCTGCATTGGAATGCGTTTAAGAGTCCTCCCCAATAGAAAAAGTTTCCTATAAACCGATAATTGCTGTCATAAAGCCAGTAAGACAAATATTTTGTGATATTCACCAAGCCTTGTTCCAACTACTCATGACGGCACCTGTACATATATTTTTACTGAACTAAAAAAACCAAAACAAAGAAGTAAAGAAGTACCCTAAGACCTATACGTATAACTGAGTTTGCGGTTTCTGTCAAAATAAAATTGGGCCATGCTTGTTAAACAAACTATTCACTAAGTTTTCGTATTCATCATGAAGACATCATGAAGCCAAATCGAGTCCAGGCTTTGTCTATTACTTCTCTCATAACTGATGACGCTCCTACATACGGAAGTCAGACTTTCGCTTTCTATGGACGCGCACTTGAGACGATGTGTAAAGGTAGCAGGCCATCACGTTTCACGGAAATGCCCAAGCACGGACAATGGGAATGAAAAACGAAGCCGCCAAGCTGCAAATGCCGAAACGATGGAAAGATGATCAGACCCGCTAATGGCATGGCATTGAATTCCGCACGTACAGGGAAACAGTGAGGAATGACATTGGCTCTCTGAATTTGCTTGCTTACAACAGACACACTCACACGTACACACACACACACACACACACACACTCACGTGTGCACATACGCACGCGTACACACATTCACACACACAGAGTACAATGTATAGTAAGGTTGCACGCCGGTGAGCATGAGTCCTACTACTGGCGCTTGCGCAAATTCCGCAGAAAATGGTTACGGATGTACCAAAGAGCAAGCTTATATATATGAACAGTGGTGAAGGATAGCCATGGTAATTAGTTTCGTATAAAATAAACAGAGAAAGTTCCGGAACCATCGCTCATAGCGGTAGAAAGTGAGCAAAAACTGCGACAGTAGCCGACCGTTTTTTCGGACTTCGAAAAATTCGGACTTGCTGGATATTTCGGACTTTCCAGAGGAACCACCAGTCGTCCCATAGGAGTATTGAATCACGGATTCTTCGCACTGCTGTGTTGTTCGGAATATTTTTCGCTCCCATCCAGGTCCGAAAAATCGGTCGGCTTATCATAGTCAGGGAAATTTTCTTTTCGTGTTTTATGCGGTGGCATTCTCCGTACCCAAACCTTTCCACTGCACGACGTAAACCAAGAACTATGTAGAAATGAACGTTTGAAAGACAGCCATAGATCATGTTGCCAGGAATGAGATAAAGTTCACTTGCGTCAGGATAAGTCCAAGAGCATATCTGGAAAATAGGATTGTTAAATATAAATTAATAGTCGTACGGTTGACTGTACGCGACCTGCACCTATATGCAGACATCGAGATTACGAAAGGGGTTATTCTCTCTGCATGGTATACTTTTGCGCTGCAAGGAATTTAACAGCGTTTAGCAGCTCTACACAAGACACTTGCCGGGAATTATTTTTAACAGGGAAGAAAACCTGCGCCCTTCTGCATTGAGGTTAAGCAAGGCTGGGCTCACCGAGACACTTGGTGAGCCAATGTTAAATATGCGCAACTACTGACGAGGAGAAGATTAAAGATGGATAGAGACTTGTTCAGGACAATGTCAATAAGCTTACAGCTTGTTTTCGGGATATAGGCTACACACCCTCAGCCTGTGGGTGGCAAATAGTCGCGTGGAGCTTGTAAGAACTATAGCACAACGTTTTAAAGATATTTCTTGGCCTAAGTGCCTGTCGGCCTGTCTGTCTGGCTGTCTGTCTGTCTGTCTGTCTGTCTGTCTGTCTGTCTCGCTAACAAAAAGCTCGCTAAAACGGCATTGAAGAAAGGCGACATACAAGTAAACTCTAAAACAAGAGTTCATGCCGTTCCGTAAACAATGAAAACAACAGGCAAGCGAGCAGTTGTAGAGCGGGAAAATTGAATCGTATATAGCAAACTTCTATTGAATAATTCTGGGAGTAGTGAGAAGGGGAGGGAACAGTGTGCGAGGCGTGAGGTTGGGGGGAGGAGAGAGCGTTACGCAGGAAGTTCGTTCTTTATTTATTTATTTGTTTATTTATTTATTTATTTATTTATTTATTTATTTGTTTATTTGTTTGTTTATTTATTTATTTATTTATTTATTTATTTATTTATTTATTTATTTATTTATTTATTTATTTATTTATTTATTTATTTATTTATTTATTTATTTATTAGAAGTACTGTCATACCTTGCGCGCTTTTACAGAAGGGGGGAGAATAATTTTCGATAACATATATGGCCAGTTAAGCATTAAACAAACAATGCATTCAGGAAACACATAATGGCAGTTCGCGCTCAGATAACACGAGATATGCAACGAGATACACTATATGGTAAAACTGCACGGAGATATCGTATATTTCTTTCATTGCTCCGTTGGACTTAATTTATGTTCCTGCAGTATAGTAGTTGGCCTGTTGTTAAGTCCGATGGAACAAAAATAAATAAAAATACCATATTATGTTATGGGAGAGAACTAGGGCAAGATTCTACTCTGCAAATGTCTGAACTTAAGGACGGAGGGAACTCTCGAAAATTTGAATATCTGAAGAATAGAAGTCGTAAGAGCTTTTTAATCTGAAGGAGAGATCAAAATACCAAGAGGGTGACAGTTTCTTGTGGCTTCAGGAGGTATACTGTTAGCTGGAGCGTAGAAAGAAGGCTCCGCACAACTCATTTGTCTGTGGATTAGCTCCAAAATGAACATGTTACCAGCTTCGAAGAGTTCCAAGTTTGATATGATATCATTGAGGGGAAGGGGAGGTCAGCTGGTAATAAAGGTAGCATACCAACATCAGAGGTCGTCGAAATTCGAGGCAAAGTAAAACCCTGGGAATGTAAAGGCAGACGTGTAAGGGAAGTGTAAAGCCGCATGACGCGTCACGAACAATAGGACACCGCCAGACGCCGACGCCATTTTTTCGCTTAATGAGCCACCTATGCTTTCGCGTAATAATAACATTTGCACCGCCGTAAACGTGCAGTAAAAAACAAAACTCCCACCTCCCCTCACGGGAACCCCTGTGTAGATGCGACGCATAGGCGGAGCGGCGAAGGGACCGCGTTTTATAGCGCGCACAACGTTGAGGGGACTGCGTAAGCCGGTCCCAGTCGATGACGACGATGGCGTACTTGTAAAGCGGCGTGGACTCTAGGTGTTTGAGCCAAGCGTGGATGTTGCTTCGCCGGAGAACGGCACACCGGTTATAGGCGCAGCGCGCCCGAAGGAGAGGAAACCGCGGAAGAGAGAGTACTGCACATGCACCGGCCCCAGCGCGTCTGCCGCGGCTATGACGCAACGTGCCGCGGCTATGACGCAAAGCAATCCAACACAATCCACTTTAATCCAATCCAATCCAAATCCAATCCAAGCCAAGCCAAGCCAAGCCAATCCAATCCAATCCAATCCAATCCAATCCAATCGAATCGAATCGAATCGAATCCAATCCAATGCCCCTCGCGAGAGAGTGTTCGCTATCGGAGGGAGAGGGGTGAGCGGCGGAGAGCGCAGCTGGCGCGGCGAGGAGAATGGGGGAGGGGTGGACAACGCCGACGACAACGACGACGACGCCGGAGGGACAAGGCGAGTGAATCAGATGCTCTGCATCTAAAAATTACCCCCACCTCCCCTCGCGGGAACCCTGGTGTGATGCGACGCTGAGGGCGGTTCAAGCGCAAGCGGAGAGCAACCGTCGACCGAAAGGCCGCCGGAGAGCGGCACACCGGTTATATGCGCAGCGCGCCCGAAGGAGAGGAGACCGCGGAGAGAGAGAGTACTGAACATGCGCAGCAGCGCGCGCAGCGCCGCCCACCGGCGGAGTGAGAGCGCGCTGGGCCGCACACCCGCAGATGTTGAGAGAGAGTGTTCGCTCGCACCTGGGCACGCGCCGGCGCCAGTGCGTCTGCCGCGGCTATGACGCAACACAATCCAACACAATCCACTTTAATCCAATCCAATCCAAATCCAATCAAAGCCAAGCCAAGCCAACCCAATGCCCCTCGCGAGAGAGTGTTCGCTATCGGAGAGGAGAGGGGGTGAGCGGAGGAGAGTGCGGACGCCGACGCCGACGACGACGACGGACGCACGCAGGAAGTACAGGGCCGCCGACAAGAGATGCTCTCAGCGTCGCATCTAAAAATTGGTCGTCATCCCGCCCTACGAAAGTGGATGTCCAGCAAAGCTGTTGTAAACCGCTTCAAATGCTGATGGAAGAGGTTATGAAATGTTTCTCGTCGTCTGGGGGGGGGGGGGGGGCGTGTCGCTTGCGCTCAGCTAGTGTCACTAGATAAAGGTACATAGTATTGGCACTCTTTTCTCTATTGTTCCGTGCCGCCAACCATGATCGCTGGTCAGTTCGCATTACTTGACATTTGTTTACACTACGACGGCTCATGGGCGCCGCCATTTTGTTGTTTATGCGTTTTAATCGGTCAACTCTGGTAGGCTCAGTTTCTCCTCCCTGAACTGCGGCTGCGCGCGACTGATATCGTTCCGAATATGAGTCAATGGTAACGTGTGTAACAGCATTTCAGCAACAGAAGTGCGTCCAAAGACGCCGTTTTGCTGCGTCTTCGGCAGTGTTGTTAACAAACGATCCGTCCGTAGATGCGGCAATCTCGCAACCCTGAGGAACGCCAAAATGGCCGCCGTATCTGACTTGCGTGCCTCAGTGGCAGTACTCTCAGTGGTTGTCAGCCATGAGCGCGCCGGGGACCCCTGTTGGGCTTGCGAAAGTAAATGGGGGACCCCATGATGAAATGCATGTTGATCGCTGCCGCAATGTCAAAAAATTTGCACTTGCAACCTACGTGACCCACACACTTATTCAATGCCTGCCCTTTGTGTCTGAATTTTGTCACAATGCGTGACAAAACCGTTAACTCTTGAAGAGTCTTCTGAACACCATGTGCTGTCTTTTCTCTCCGTTTTTTATTCTCTTTGATAGCTGGCGTGTTGTGCAAAAAAGCAGGTGTTAAAATATGTGCTACGCAGAGAATCTAAACGTACATGACTCGCGGCGAAGCCACCTTTTTGCATTGCCAGAAAGTTCTGGCAAAATGAAGGGAATAATGGCGTGGGGGGGGGGGGGGGTTATAAGGTTTGGGGAGGCTTTGGGGACCCCTCCGCGGACCACTGCCACTGCTCTAATACCTTATCTGAACCATTGCTCTAATACCTTATCTACCGACACTACGCTCGGCTTCACTGGCGGAAAATGCTGGGTCCTGCCTAGCCTGACGCATGCGCTCGGCGTCTTGGGCAAGAACTGCTTTATTGAGTGACACTAGTTCTACCTAGCCTTCAAAAAAAAATCTACAAACATAATCTTTCCCAGAAACACAAGGTGGGGGGGGGGGGGGGGAGCATTGTTCACAGGCGCTTATCATCCACAATGGGGTTTCGATGCTTGTTTTATCGTTTCCTTAAACGTATTCTGAGCTCTATGCTGTATGCCTGATTAGCCTGACGCATGCGCTCGATGTCTTAGGTCTTGGCGCCTTGACGCTTTTGCCCACGTAGATGAAACTGTTGGGGGTAGAGGTATACAGCTTTGCTGTAAAAATACGCCCATGGAAAAACAGACCATGAAGGAGTGGCCAGGATTAACTTGAACCACTTTTTCATCGCACCCTCCTGCTTCTGCAAGTGACCCTTCTTCCGTATTGGCACTAAACTAAAGCTGCCTTTGGGGACCGAACCCAGACCTTCTGGTCCAGCAGTGGAAGGCGGACGCCGCTGAAATGGGCGTGTAATTCACTCCTGATTTTAGCCACAATTCGCTGCTCGCTCAACTGCCTTCCACCCCCGAATTCCAAAACATCGATCTTTATTCCTCCAGCATCACCGACTATAGCCCAAGAGATGTGGGGCTAAAGGGGCGTAATGTATACGGGGTTCTGGCCCTGAAAAGATCCGGTTTGGTGACTTGTAACGAATACAGCTGGAGAAGCCTGTGCCTCGGCTGTTACTGTTGGTCATCTTGTATACTGCCAGATGCACGAAGGATTCCGTTGGGGTCTAAAGGAAAAGCAGAGAAATTAACGAGCCTCGTTTTATTATTTTCCCCCCAATTTTATCCTTGGGCAAAAAGCCAGGTGGACCATTCCTTCGGCACTACAGCTGCTCGATTAGCACTTTGCTGGTGTTTTTCTCGCGACGACCTAGGATCCAGTTTTCATTTCCTCCAGTTGCGGGCGGGTCAACAGCCCCCACGCGAATTAATATTCCGGTGATACTCTTTCGACTGCTGGCCTCGCATGCCTGTTTTATGCCTCCGACGTGAGGCCCGCCCTCGGTACCGCGAGACCGGCCAGATTATCCCACGATAGGGACGGCGTTCTTATCCACATCTGTCCCACCGGAAATCCTGAGGCCCCGAGGCATCTTTCGAGGGGCCTCCGCGATTACAAGACACTCTCGGGAAAACACGAGCCACTCGTTACTGTGGCGCGAGATAATTGCGGCCGCAGGTCGCTCTGGCTCCGTGTAGCGCGGGGGCCTGCATGTCCGCCTTTTCGGTGACCCAAGCCAAGCCCGTGCCACTGCAGGCTGCGGACCGCGCCGCCGGCCGTGGGAAAGGACCCCTTTGTTGTCGCCCCGGCCGTTCGGGCAGCGTGTTCGTGCACTCCCGCGTCGCTAACGGGAGGACCTCCTCGCGCACGGGCCTCGAGACGAATAGTAAGCGGCCGCGTTTAGCCCAATCCTCACCGCAGGGGCCGATCCGGCACGCAGAGGGCCCACCAGTGACCAGCGCTGCAGGAGTGCCCGTACGTCTCCGAACACCATGGACAGACACCAGCAGTAGCAGTACGCGGTGGCCCACACGGCCCGCGAGAAGCTCAGGGAATTGTTCTGGACCAGGGCTTCGGTTAAGGCTAGTTGGCATTCTATGGCATATATGGCGATTTTGAGTGGGTCAGGACGACATCGATAACCATGTCGGAAAAAGAGGTAGCGTTCCTTTAAAAAAACCTGACCGGGTAGTGATTGACGCGTGTGGGGTGGCACCAACTTGACCCGTTATTCTAATCTTCTCTGTGTTTCTGACCTTTCGGGTATCTCTTGATTGCTGTCTTTTAAGTCGTAGGTATTTCACCCTCTTCAGTAAAATTAATCGGGAAGTTAGCGCGTGTCCTCGTCTTCTCTGTCCGTGTTCTTTTACAGCGAAGTTGTTATCCTCTACATAGTTGATAGGAAAATTTCGTGTCGTGAACAAAAACGCCAGACAGAACCCAGCAGTTCTCGCCTAAGACACCGAGCGCATGCGTCAGGGTAATCAGGCATACAGCATAGAGCTCAGTATTTGTTTAAAAACCACAATACAAGCATCAAAATCGCATTGTGATTGAAAAGGCGCCCGTGAACGATCGAACCCCACCACCCTCACCATGTGTTCCTGGTAAGAAAAAATGTTTGCAGATTATGTTTGAAGGCTATGCAGGACTAGTGTCCCTAAATAGAGCAGTTCATGCCCAAGACGCCGAGCGCATGTGTCAGGCTAGGCAGAACCCAGCATTTGCCGCCAGAAAAGCCCAGCGCAAGAGACAAGCACGCGGAGACGACGAGAAACATGTCATACCGTCCCCTACCTGCACTTGTAGTGATTTACAGCTTCGCTAGACATCCACTTTCGCCGGGCAAGATGACAACAATTTTTATAGGACCGCCAAATATGGCGCTACAGTAGGGGTCGGATGGTAGGTAGTATGAGCATGAAAAAGTAAGTCCAAGTCCTCTTTGTCATGTAAAATGCACTTTACTGCAAATATTTTCGGTTGCGAACGCCGCTGGAGCCAGAGCACACAGTTCACCCAAAAACGTAATTCAAACATGGAGGCGAGTGAGGGACGGATAAATCTTAATTGAGCGAACATCAGGTTTGGGTAACCGCCTGGTGGAAGGCACCATTTGTCCAGGAAACTGGCTGTGGCTGGCTGTCCGGACCGTCGTCCCCACGTCTTGCTGTATCCCAGGGTCCAGGCTGCTCAGGCAAGCCATCTACTGCTCGTAGATGGGGTGGGGTCGGGAGGGAGGTTCGGGGTTTGTTAACACTCCCTAATTTGGCGGAACACGATAGAAAATCTTCGTTTGCGTGAGTCGTGAGTTTACCAACAGTTAACGGACATAGTTACAAGTTGTTGTCCCAAGGTACTTTGGCTGCTAAGACATCAGGTCACTTCTCTGATGGAGGTGAAAAGCGAAAACGCCCATGTGTACGAGATTTTGGCGCACGTTAACGATTAATCTGGACAAAATTAATCCGGAGCTTCCACTACGGTGCGCCTCATCGCCTGCTTTGCGTCGGCGCGTTAAACACTACAATCAATCAATACATCAAATTTAAGAGATGTATAGCGCAAAGAAAAGACGAAGGACAAAGCGCTTTGTCCTCGTGCATTCTTTGCCCTTCGTCTTTTCTTTGCGCTACACATCTCTTAAATATGATCGACCAACTAGCCCAACAACGTACTTTACAAGACATCAGGTCAGGCGCACTCGGGTGGATTAGCCTTTCCAGGTTCATAAAGTAAGATGCGATCGAGGTGTCCGCGGCCGATAATTCAAGCCATTATGAAACCAACTGTGCAGTCATTCCTAGCACAAGGTGAGATGCACTGTGCAGCCAAAGTCAAATGAAAGTTAACAAAAACCATGAAGCTGAATGCTTAGATAAGCCTTCTGATGTGTGTGTGTGTGTGTGTGTGTGTGTGTGTGTGTGTGTGTGTGTGTGTGTGTGTGTGTGTGTGTGTGTGTGTGTGTGTGTGTGTGTGTGTGTGTGTGTGTGTGTGTGTGTGTGTGTGTGTGTGTGTGTGTGTGTGTGTGTGTGTGTGTGTGTGTGTGTGTGTGTGTGTGTGTGTGTGTGTGTGTGTGTGTGTGTGTGTGTGTGTGTGTGTGTGTGTGTGTGTGTGTGTGTGTGTGTGTGTGTGTGTGTGTGTGTGTGTGTGTGTGTGTGTGTGTGTGTGTGTGTGTGTGTGTGTGTGTGTGTGTGTGTGTGTGTGTGTGTGTGTGTGTGTGTGTGTGTGTGTGTGTGTGTGTGTGTGTGTGTGTGTGTGTGTGTGTGTGTGTGTGTGTGTGTGTGTGTGTGTGTGTGTGTGTGTGTGTGTGTGTGTGTGTGTGTGTGTGTGTGTGTGTGTGTGTGTGTGTGTGTGTGTGTGTGTGTGTGTGTGTGTGTGTGTGTGTGTGTGTGTGTGTGTGTGTGTGTGTGTGTGTGTGTGTGTGTGTGTGTGTGTGTGTGTGTGTGTGTGTGTGTGTGTGTGTGTGTGTGTGTGTGTGTGTGTGTGTGTGTGTGTGTGTGTGTGTGTGTGTGTGTGTGTGTGTGTGTGTGTGTGTGTGTGTGTGTGTGTGTGTGTGTGTGTGTGTGTGTGTGTGTGTGTGTGTGTGTGTGTGTGTGTGTGTGTGTGTGTGTGTGTGTGTGTGTGTGTGTGTGTGTGTGTGTGTGTGTGTGTGTGTGTGTGTGTGTGTGTGTGTGTGTGTGTGTGTGTGTGTGTGTGTGTGTGTGTGTGTGTGTGTGTGTGTGTGTGTGTGTGTGTGTGTGTGTGTGTGTGTGTGTGTGTGTGTGTGTGTGTGTGTGTGTGTGTGTGTGTGTGTGTGTGTGTGTGTGTGTGTGTGTGTGTGTGTGTGTGTGTGTGTGTGTGTGTGTGTGTGTGTGTGTGTGTGTGTGTGTGTGTGTGTGTGTGTGTGTGTGTGTGTGTGTGTGTGTGTGTGTGTGTGTGTGTGTGTGTGTGTGTGTGTGTGTGTGTGTGTGTGTGTGTGTGTGTGTGTGTGTGTGTGTGTGTGTGTGTGTGTGTGTGTGTGTGTGTGTGTGTGTGTGTGTGTGTGTGTGTGTGTGTGTGTGTGTGTGTGTGTGTGTGTGTGTGTGTGTGTGTGTGTGTGTGTGTGTGTGTGTGTGTGTGTGTGTGTGTGTGTGTGTGTGTGTGTGTGTGTGTGTGTGTGTGTGTGTGTGTGTGTGTGTGTGTGTGTGTGTGTGTGTGTGTGTGTGTGTGTGTGTGTGTGTGTGTGTGTGTGTGTGTGTGTGTGTGTGTGTGTGTGTGTGTGTGTGTGTGTGTGTGTGTGTGTGTGTGTGTGTGTGTGTGTGTGTGTGTGTGTGTGTGTGTGTGTGTGTGTGTGTGTGTGTGTGTGTGTGTGTGTGTGTGTGTGTGTGTGTGTGTGTGTGTGTGTGTGTGTGTGTGTGTGTGTGTGTGTGTGTGTGTGTGTGTGTGTGTGTGTGTGTGTGTGTGTGTGTGTGTGTGTGTGTGTGTGTGTGTGTGTGTGTGTGTGTGTGTGTGTGTGTGTGTGTGTGTGTGTGTGTGTGTGTGTGTGTGTGTGTGTGTGTGTGTGTGTGTGTGTGTGTGTGTGTGTGTGTGTGTGTGTGTGTGTGTGTGTGTGTGTGTGTGTGTGTGTGTGTGTGTGTGTGTGTGTGTGTGTGTGTGTGTGTGTGTGTGTGTGTGTGTGTGTGTGTGTGTGTGTGTGTGTGTGTGTGTGTGTGTGTGTGTGTGTGTGTGTGTGTGTGTGTGTGTGTGTGTGTGTGTGTGTGTGTGTGTGTGTGTGTGTGTGTGTGTGTGTGTGTGTGTGTGTGTGTGTGTGTGTGTGTGTGTGTGTGTGTGTGTGTGTGTGTGTGTGTGTGTGTGTGTGTGTGTGTGTGTGTGTGTGTGTGTGTGTGTGTGTGTGTGTGTGTGTGTGTGTGTGTGTGTGTGTGTGTGTGTGTGTGTGTGTGTGTGTGTGTGTGTGTGTGTGTGTGTGTGTGTGTGTGTGTGTGTGTGTGTGTGTGTGTGTGTGTGTGTGTGTGTGTGTGTGTGTGTGTGTGTGTGTGTGTGTGTGTGTGTGTGTGTGTGTGTGTGTGTGTGTGTGTGTGTGTGTGTGTGTGTGTGTGTGTGTGTGTGTGTGTGTGTGTGTGTGTGTGTGTGTGTGTGTGTGTGTGTGTGTGTGTGTGTGTGTGTGTGTGTGTGTGTGTGTGTGTGTGTGTGTGTGTGTGTGTGTGTGTGTGTGTGTGTGTGTGTGTGTGTGTGTGTGTGTGTGTGTGTGTGTGTGTGTGTGTGTGTGTGTGTGTGTGTGTGTGTGTGTGTGTGTGTGTGTGTGTGTGTGTGTGTGTGTGTGTGTGTGTGTGTGTGTGTGTGTGTGTGTGTGTGTGTGTGTGTGTGTGTGTGTGTGTGTGTGTGTGTGTGTGTGTGTGTGTGTGTGTGTGTGTGTGTGTGTGTGTGTGTGTGTGTGTGTGTGTGTGTGTGTGTGTGTGTGTGTGTGTGTGTGTGTGTGTGTGTGTGTGTGTGTGTGTGTGTGTGTGTGTGTGTGTGTGTGTGTGTGTGTGTGTGTGTGTGTGTGTGTGTGTGTGTGTGTGTGTGTGTGTGTGTGTGTGTGTGTGTGTGTGTGTGTGTGTGTGTGTGTGTGTGTGTGTGTGTGTGTGTGTGTGTGTGTGTGTGTGTGTGTGTGTGTGTGTGTGTGTGTGTGTGTGTGTGTGTGTGTGTGTGTGTGTGTGTGTGTGTGTGTGTGTGTGTGTGTGTGTGTGTGTGTGTGTGTGTGTGTGTGTGTGTGTGTGTGTGTGTGTGTGTGTGTGTGTGTGTGTGTGTGTGTGTGTGTGTGTGTGTGTGTGTGTGTGTGTGTGTGCCACTTTTCACTTAAAATATAATAAAAACCATAAAAGCAGCCAAAGTCTTTTTTTATTTACATATAACCGAAAACTATTCCTGAGCCTTTTCCCACTGTGAATGTGGATGACGAGCGAAGCTGAGTTCGGACTACACGCGGCGCCCCCATCACAACGTCAGAAGAGCAGTGAAATTCAAAATGGAGGACGGCAACTTGTCTTGACGACGGGACTGCTGCACCGAGGAGATGAGGAAACCAGACACTCAGACACGCCGACAGAGAGAGATAGAGGTACGAACGTAGGCATATCCGACGGGGGTCGCAGAGCAGCAAACATCTGAAAAACATTTATTATCTACCTGACTCTCTACTGATCTTGAAAATGGTGCCTATTGATGACTAATCCACTGAAAATCCATATCCGAATGATAAGACGTGTAATTTGCCAGTCTAAATGAATTTTGGACTCTAAAATGGTGCCTTTTATTAACTACTATACACAACGGGACATCCAAATGATGATGCGTATAGGCTTGAGGTTCAAATCAATGTTTTGGACGGCGTGCGACTTTGATGGTAACCTCGGGACAATAGCACTCGTACCGGAACGTTGGTTTTCCAACGCCTCATGCTTTAAAGAGACGTGATTTTTTGTTCGCTGATATGAAACCTAACCATGTAATCTTCGCTTAAAACTCGGTATTTAACGACCAAAGACCCACCCTAAGGATGATCCAGGTTCTCCTCCGGGTTTGTTGTTCGGTGACATCGTGACACCCATCACAAAATCGGGCCAGCCTGGTGACATTTGTTGCGCTGTTATCACTTTTATTATTTAGCGTTATTTTCCCGCTGTAAAATAACGCTAACTGGGATTACACTCTCAATATATGGCCTCACATATTGTTCAGTCTCGACTCAGAGCCTAGTTCGAAGTGTCCATACTACAAGTTTAAATCCAACGTGGGAGGCAAGTTCTTGCAATGTGGTTTTCCAGGGTCTGTGAAGAAGCTCTTCAGATAATGTGATTTACTTGCCCTTTGTCTGGCAAAGAACCTATAATGATCAGACAAAATGACGATTTCATACATGGGGGGCTCCTTCCAAGGGACTTCCGTTAGAGCCGTTTTATTAGAGCAGTATCTTCCGTCCACAGCATGACTTGGCATTGCAGCAGAACCAAAAGACAAAGATTGTACGTGGCCGACAAAGAAAACAAAACGTGTTCACACTTCAAAATAACATGCGTACGCTATAAAATCAGCAGAGATTCTCTGCATATGCCCGTCTCCTACAGGTACAGCCGACGCAACAAGCCTGCAGCGTAACATGCCTCCAGCGTGAGCGCGAGCAATGGAGGCTACGCGTCGTATATAAACCCAATATAGACAACACCTGGTCTCCAGGTAGGCAGACAGCTCACGCATAACGCGCTGACATACGCGATGCGTACAGTAGCCGCACATTGATTCTTGCTTTTGCCGCTCGCGTGGTATCTCACAAACTAACGATCTGTATATGAACGTCACATAGATGGAGCGTCGCAGAGTCGCTGCCCTGTGCCGGTCAAGCACCTCGGTCGCATTCACCAGCCGTGAAGAATCGTCCGGCCAAGGATTCACCCTGAAGTTCCCGCGCAATATTTTCTTACGTACTGACATGCCCTAGGGCACGGGGGTATGTGAGGCGCGGGTGAAGATGAACACTCAGAATAGTCCATCTGTACTCTAAATAAGGTAGAAAATGTGTGAGCGGGAATAAATGTCTGCGTACACACGCAATACCCGCCTGACATGTCTTGGAACTGATCGTGAATCGTGGACGTAACCCTCTCGCGAGAAATGTTGCACGAACAGGCGGAAAGGATTGCGTGGCTCTTTCCATGTAGTCGATCTCGGTGAGCAAATAGTAGCGAGGGGACACAAAGCCGTTGCGGCACCATCGTTATTCGCGCTGCTTGAGCTACCTCGTCGTGTATGATGCAGGGGCACGCCAGAAGCGCCGTAAATAAAGCCACCGGCGCGAATAAAATTCCCCCGGCAGCAGGCGAGGCCCCTCTCCGGGCCGCGTATTAAATTGTAGCGATGCAGTATCCGCGGCACAGGATGTCCGGTCGGTGGGCGGGAACGCATCTCTGGCGTTGCATTTGATATACGCCCTTCGTCCGATCTATTCACATCGCATGCTCACCCTTCTAGAGCCTGGCTTTTTTTGTTTCCTGCCCCCCGCAGGCGAGACCGCTCAGGCAAGTCTTCTCGGTGGCCCAGGTGTGGACGGTGCCGAGCCGGACTCGGCGGCGGCGGCGGCGTCACCCTGGGCGACAGATGGGCCCGCGCGACCCTTGTGCAGGCGAAGCGGGCGTGACTTGGAGCTGCGCGCGCGGTCGCCGGTCGTGATGTAACACCGGGCTCCCGAGTTTCGCCCCAAGACGCCGCCGCTGTTTGCCAACCGCGCTAACCGACCACCTGTTGTCGCCCCCCGCTCGCCTTCTGCCCTTTTGCTGCGATACGCGCTGAAATTGAATGCTACGGGACAGCGGCGTGGATAGATGTGTACGCGGACGTTGCGTGAGCGCGAGAAACGAGTGCGCGCATCGAGGACGTGTTTCGCAGCCTTTCGCCGCGCCTCTTAAGTGACACTTGCACTGCGCGGCGGACCGTTGGGGTGGAGTGCGAGTGCGCGCCCCTGATGCGCTCCAAGGAGCATCGGTGCCGCCAGTGGCTGCTGCTGGCCGAGTTGTCTCCCGGCGCGAATTTCTTCGCCCGCCGCGGCCATTCCTGACACGCCCGCTTTCTTTTTTACATGCCTTCCTGGTCTCGGCTGGAAGGAGCCGCTTCCTTCCGCGCGCGAGAGAAACTGGTCTGGCCGACTATGTTATCAGCCGTGGCTCCCGCCTCATGATCGGTGCGCGTTGCACAGTAAGCGCATATATGAGCGGAATTTAAGGCGTATTTACCGACTCACTGCACAAGGAATTAAAAAAATAAAGAAACATGAATCAAAAGCATTCTTGCTTATTCCGTACACGACCTTCCTTAACCCCGGCGGTTCTCAGCCGTGACCGTGCTGAAGACCCTTTCCGGGGTTAGCAAAGGGAGGGGCAACCCCACCACGAGGCGTGCTGATACGCGTCATAATTTCAAACTATTTACTCCTGCATGTGAAGTTGCCCGCGCACATTTCTGTGCCCACTTTATGTGTGTCCATCTTTGGCGACAAAACTGCGCCCTTGGTGCACGGGCATGAGCGTTGGCAGGATTTTATCTCGAGGGGGGCAAACCCGTTACATCTCGGGGGAACAGGGAGAGGGCCGGGTGAGGGGGGCAGGACTGGTGTGGCTTGTAGAGGGTAACTGCTCCTTTTGCACTTCCTGCAGATGCCCCTTTACCCCGAGAAGAGAAACGTACAGTCATGGACAAATGAAATGCGAACACAAAATATGAACCAGAAGTCGCAAAATTGAAAAAAAAAAAATACTGTTCGTTGAGGTCCAATCATGGCGCGCTTTTAATACGTTTGGAAAGCCACATTTCCAAAGTTTGTTTTCGTAGCCAAGCCATGCGTCATATTGACTTGCATGGAACGAAATCGCGCTATTTGTGTGTTCATATTTTCGCGTTCGCGTTAGGTTGTCCATGACTGTACGCGGCATGCGGCAAGGTTTCGCAAACAGGAGGGAAAGGGGCTGTCTCGCGGACCTCAATTGCTACTCTATCAAGAAATGATAAAGTGCGAAAATGCCCCTTTCGGTAGAATGTTACAGTGCCGTTGCAGAGCTCTCTAGGCGCAGCAGAAAGCAAAATTACGAGTGTAGGGGGTACCCGGGTTTTAACCGGGCACCCTTTGATCTGCAGTCGAATGCTCTACCACTGAGCTATACCCCCTTTTTTTAATTGCCAGGCTTTCACTTTACAACAAAATGAATGCAGGGTTCAGCATATGTATGATAACAAACTGAAAAACGCCCCCAACCCGACCCGGGCTGGCGTTGTCACTTCAAAAGGGTTTTAACGCTGCCAGTGGCTCGACACTTGAAAGCCGTTGCGGCACGCATTCATGCAATTTCTGTTCTATATACCTTAAAATATATTCACTGAAATACACCCGCGTCGACCGAGTGTCTACATCGCTGTAGACATCAGCCGAGCGTGCTTGCCAAATACTCTGGAGGCCCAACGACATTATCATGTCCAATGGCATACTTTCATCGCATCCACTGCCAGGTAACGAATCTCGTGTGGGCTCAGAGGGAGCTCTTTGCGCAAAGCCCTCTGAAGAACGTCCCAGAAGAAGACACCTTTTCAACAGTGTAGGACAACATGATTTACTGTTTCGGACGTTTTACACAGTGTACAGTGCGTACCCCAAGGAACAAAGAAACCCCTTTCTGCCATCCATGTCTTTGTGGTTAATTGTTGGTGCGAAGTTTAAAAAAGAAATGTTTCAGCCCTGGCAGTACTGGCATTTTCTTCACACGTTTAAGAATGTTTTCCTAGGGCCTCCAGCGTATAAGGCTCGGTACACAGAAAAGGGGGTTATAACGCTACATACCTATTTATACAATTTCCCCCGTGCAACAACACTCAAGTACTCTTTTGAAGACACCACCCTCAGAAACCTCACCGCGTTGACTATTTCCTTTACATAGCCGTGGAGGCGGCCACTTTTGCGGCCGCTGGTCGCAACAAAATCGGGCAAAGCTCGTCCGAGTCGAAATGGACACACAGTCCTAAAAAAAGCATCGCGTACATCGCGAAAATATAAAACAAGCTGTCACATGGACAAATGGGTCAGCCCTAGCCCACCCTCTTGAAATCGCCTGAAAAGATTTGTTCAGCTACTTCTCTCCCAACTTGAGGCCCAAACAAATACCGCGAACACGCGATGAAGTTTCTGCACATTCACTCAAGAACAATGTAGAATTTGCATCACATACCACAATTTGCTGGCAAGGAAAACGTTGCATGCGTTTGCCCTTGCGAACTTAGATAAACCACAGCCCCTCCAATTGTCAGCCTTCTCGAGGAGCTCTTGAGCTAGCACACGCATATAGGGCTCACTGTATCTATAATACTCCAGTTGATTGGCCAAGTGCTTGACTGAATGAGTATCGTAAGTAGCGCTCGAAACGGGACACAGAAGAGAAGACACACACGACGGCGCTAACTCGCAACTGACTTTATTAGGCGTAAACACAAATATATACTCAGAAAAAACTCGTGCCCAGGTCAACCCCGAAAGTGCAGTTTGATAAACACAATGGTCACAGGATTACGATTAAAAAAACACAACAACAATGTAATCTTGTGTTTTTTGAATCGTAATCCTGTGACCGTTGTGTTTATCAAACTGAACTTTCGGGGTTGACCTGGGCACGAGTTTTTTCTGAGTATATATTTGTGTTTACGCCTAATAAAGTCAGTTGCGAGTTAGCGCCGTCGTGTGTGTCTTCTCTTCTGTGTCCCGTTTCAAGCGCTACTTACGATGAATCAAAACCAACTAGCCCAACTGTCAATTTTACTGACTGAATGAGTAACCCAATTGATGTTGGCGAAAATCTGTAGGGTTGTTGGCCAGTCGTTGTGCCAGAACCTGACACTTACCCCAGTTCACCAGGCTTCCTGTGACAACGCCAAACCGGTTCACAAGTTTGACTACGTGAACGACACTTTCCTTGTCGTGGCAAAACACCCCGACATCGTTTGCATAGGCGAAAAAATTTACTTCACACGTATGTAAACGGAAACCTCGTATCTGGTCGTTCTTTATAATGGTTAAACAATATTGCAATGTATATACAAAAAAGGAATGGGCTGACTGAGAAATACCCCCAGTACAGAACGAGAGTGCAACATAGTCGTTGTAACTATGAATTTCGAAGACTACATTATGTAACAGAGAGAGAGAGAGAGAGAGAGAGAGAGAGAGAGGAAAATTTAACTACAGCAGAGAGGTCACCTAGCAGCGAGCTTCGCTTGCTATTCCATACGATACGTAAATGATGAAGGGTGCAAATGCCCCTTTAGTGTTATACTCATAGTGCCGCCAAAACGCCTTCTCGGCACAGGAAAAAAATACACCCCAATCGTAGTGGGCACCCGGGTTCGAACAGAGGACTCTTCGATCTGCAGTCGAATGCTCTACCACTGAGCTATGCCCCCACTACAAAATGTGAGTGCAACATATTCGTTGTAACTATGAATTGGATTTCGAAGACTGTAACAGAGACCGAGGCGGGAAAAATTTAACTACAGCAAAGAGGTCACCTAGCAGCAAGTGTGGCTTGCTATTTCATACGTAAATGATGAAGGGCCGTCAAAAGGCCCTCTCGGCGCAGCAAAAAAAATGATAGCAATTGTAGGGGGCACCCGGGTTTGAACCGGGGACCCTTCGATCTGCAGTCGAATGCTCTACCACTGAGCTATGCCCCCACTACACACGGAGAGTGCAACATATTTGTTCTAACTATGGATTGGATTTCGAAGACTACATTATGTAACCGAGAGAGAAAGAGAGAGAGGAAAATTTAACTACAACCGAGAGGTAACCTAGCAGCAAGTGTGGCTTGCTATTTCATACGTAAATGATGAAGGGCCGTCAAAAGGCCCTCTCGGCGCAGCAAAAAAAAAATGATAGTAATTCTAGGGGGCACCCGGGTTTGAACCGGGGACCCTTCGATCTGCAGTCGAATGCTCTACCACTGAGCTATGCCCCCACTGTTGAAAAATAAAGATGCGCAGGCAGGGGGCGATAATAGGGGGAGTGGAAGAGGAGGATCGTAGGGGCGCTCACTGCCTCGCTAATCGACTCGAGCACCACATCGGAAGCCAGACGCTGGTCCTCTTTCGCTACACATTTTCTGGTGCCGAAACCCGGGAACCGGCGCACGAGCGAATCTACGTTCGACGGCGCAGTGGCTCCGAGGCACGCGAGGCTTGGATACCTTCGTACTGCTTTATCCTGGAAGCCTTGCCCTCGGCCGCCGCCCCTTTCGGCTCGTGCCCAAGCCCGCCCTTTGTCCCCTTGGTATTCGCAACCCCAGCGTCTTGCTTCATCGACTGGTGCCATGGACGCTCTTCGTATTCGCCGAGATGTCCTGCGAGCGACCGTCTCCGGGACCATGACAGTCCTCGACGCCTTGCTGCGGAGTCAGGCAGCAACGGCCCTTGATAGGCAAAATGTACTCGACCTCATCTTGCATGACCAGGTGAGCCTTCACCAGCTCGACGCCGAAATTCAAGCGAACCTGACGGATGACGAATTCGAAGCGGACATTTTGAACGCGATCGACTACGATGAACGGATCTGCGCCCTGCGAACGCGCGTATGCTTTTCCGCGAGCCAAGACTCATTCGCAAGCCCCGTCCCGCAACCTAGGGCAGCCCTGTTTACTACCCGCACCGCAACCTCGATTATTTACTCGATCCCCAAGGAGGCCCGGCGGACAATGGTCCCGGGTGACGTGCCACCCGTACGGGAAATGACTGGCGCGCGGGTAGAACAGGGAAACGGCGACGGAGGCGCTTCGGCCTTACAGGGCGCCAAGCAGGACACCGAGGTGCTCAGCCAGGGAGAGAGGCTCCAGCAACTGCGAAGTCCTGCTGCTTCCGTGACTGCAGTTTTGGGGAAGCCTCAAGGATGCTCCCGGGACCTCAGCATCGGTGACGCGGCTATCGTTTCTGAGACGGCCGAGCAGCCCTGCCGTGAATCTAGACTTCTGCTTTGGAGATGTCGAAGTGGCCCCAGACGGATGCTGGCATCACAGACGCGATTCCGACTTCGGAGACGTCACTACAGCCCTTTCGCAACCCTCGCTGGGACAACTTGACTTCCGCTCCGGAGACGTCTGACCCGTTCTGCCACGGCCCTAGCGTCGATGATGCGACTCTTGTTTTGGAGACCACCGAGCTTTCCTGTTGTGACCTTTACGTCGGCGACGCATCTCTCTTTTCGCCAGCAGTTCAGCAACCCGGTTACGAGTCAAATAAGTTTTCATTGTGTTCAGCAACAAAAACACCGTTCGTGAAGAAGATTGACTCGCGTCTGGGTATAACGAAGCGCCTGCTCCTACGACGCTCCATAAGCGAGCTTCGACGCCGGAAGCGAGCTTCGGCTACTCTCGTCAAGGCCCGGTGGGGAGGTATCCTCGTGGCGAAGCAGAACAGAGGCTTTGATGGTGACTACCCTTCTCCAACAAGAGCAAGTCGATGCTGAATGCGCGTTTCTACAGTGTTTATAGGTCCGAAGAGAGCGAAGTCCCATGGTTTGCAGAGAAACCGGGTGTGCTTCTGGAACCCACCGATTACTTCACGGAACGCCTATCAGACGTGGGCGCAACGACAGTGCCACTACGCTCGCCGCATGATCTCTGCAAATTTGACCGACCGCCGCAGCTGTTCCCATTCGATCCCGGTGGCCGCCTTGACAAAGCTGTTTACAGAAATCGACGGCACCGAGATGCCCAGCCAATGCTCCACTGGATCCCCTAACCAGCCTGCAAGCATCGCTGCTGTCAAATCATGCGCCACTATGGAAGTCGAAAAACTGGTCATAGCGGGGCCCGGACTTCGCCACTGAACGTGCCGCTGCCAGCTAGCTCCTGACCAACTTGGCGGCGGCGGGAGTATGTTGAGAAATAAAGATGCGCAGGCAGGGGGCGATAGTAGGGGGAGTGGAAGAGGAGGAAGAGGAGGATCGTAGGGGCGCTCACTGCCTCGCTAATTGACTCGAGCACCACATCGGAAGCCAGACGCTGGTCCTCTTTCGCTACACCCACTACACACGGAGAGTGCAACATATTTGTTCTAACTATGGATTGGATTTCGAAGACTACATTATGTAACCGAGAGAGAGAGAGAGAGAGAGAGAGAGAGAGAGAGGAAAATTTAACTACAACCGAGAGGTAACCTAGCAGCAAGTGTGGCTTGCTATTTCATACGTAAATGATGAAGGGCCGTCAAAAGGCCCTCTCGGCGCAGCTAAAAAAAAAATGATAGTAGTTGTAGGGGGCACCCGGGTTTGAACCGGGGACCCTTCGATCTGCAGTCGAATGCTCTACCACTGAGCTATGCCCCCACTACACACGGAGAGTGCAACATATTTGTTCTAACTATGGATTGGATTTCGAAGACTACATTATGTAACAGAGAGAGAGAGAGAGAGAAAGGAAAATTTAACTACAACCGAGAGGTAACCTAGCAGCAAGTGTGGCTTGCTATTTCATACGTAAATGATGAAGGGCCGTCAAAAGGCCCTCTCGGCGCAGCAAAAAAAAATGATAGCAATTGTAGGGGGCACCCGGGTTTGAACCGGGGACCCTTCGATCTGCAGTCGAAATCTCTACCACTGAGCTATGCCCCCACTACACACGGAGAGTGCAGCATGTTTGTTCTAACTATGGATTGGATTTCGAAGACTACATTATGTAACCGAGAGAGAGAGAGAGAGAGAGAGAGAGAGAGGAAAATTTAACTACAACCGAGAGGTAACCTAGCAGCAAGTGTGGCTTGCTATTTCATACGTAAATGATGAAGGGCCGTCAAAAGGTCCTCTCGCGCAGCAAAAAAGAAATGATAGCAATTGTAGGGGGCACCCGGGTTTGAACCGGGGACCCTTCGATCTGCAGTCGAATGCTCTACCACTGAGCTATGCCCCCACTACACACGGAGAGTGCAACATATTTGTTCTAACTATGGATTGGATTTCGAAGACTACATTATGTAACCGAGAGAGAGAGAGAGAGAGAGAGAGAGAGAGAGAGGGGAAAATTTAACTACAACCGAGAGGTAACCTAGCAGCAAGTGTGGCTTGCTATTTCATACGTAAATGATGAAGGGCCGTCAAAAGGCCCTCTCGGCGCAGCAAAAAAAAAAAAATGATAGTAATTGTAGGGGGCACCCGGGTTTGAACCGGGGACCCTTCGATCTGCAGTCGAATGCTCTACCACTGAGCTATGCCCCCACTACACACGGAGAGTGCAACATATTTGTTCTAACTATGGATTGGATTTCGAAGACTACATTATGTAACAGAGAGAGAGAGAGAGAGAAAGGAAAATTTAACTACAACCGAGAGGTAACCTAGCAGCAAGTGTGGCTTGCTATTTCATACGTAAATGATGAAGGGCCGTCAAAAGGCCCTCTCGGCGCAGCAAAAAAAAAAATGATAGTAATTGTAGGGGGCACACGGGTTTGAACCGGGGACCCTTCGATCTGCAGTCGAATGCTCTACCACTGAGCTATGCCCCCACTACACACGGAGAGTGCAACATATTTGTTCTAACTATGGATTGGATTTCGAAGACTACATTATGTAACAGAGAGAGAGACAGAGAGAGGAAAATTTAACTACAGCAGAGAGGTCACCTAGCAGCAAGTGTGGCTTGCTATTCCATACGCAAATTATAAAAGTTCGTCAAAAGGCTCTCTGGGCACAGCAAAAAAAAAAAAGGATCCTAATTGTAGGGGGCACCCGGGTTTGAACCGGGGTCCCTACGATCTGCAGTCGAATGCTCTACCACTGAGCTATACCCCCAGGAGGCAACAAGACTGCAACGTATTTACTATCACCATGAATTGGATTAGGAAGACTACATTATATAACACACTCACACACACAGAGAGAGAAAGGGGAATTTAACTACAGTAGAGAGATCACTGTGATGGTATACAGGCTCCTAACGATCACCAGCGTTGCGGACGGGAGAATGATGAGACTAGACAGCGGAACATGAAAAACTGAAAAACGGCACACTTTATGAGGTCGGGTAAAGGAAGAAACACGCGGAGATGAAAGGCAAAGGGAAAAATATGCAGCGCTGCTAACTAGTAGGGAAACCGAAACTGTCCGAAAATCACGAGTCCGTTCTAACGGAAGTCAAATTGAAAACGTGGAAAGTCTCACAGGTTGGACGAGCTGCTCGGGAGGGCGCAGGTTGGCTGGAGCTTGGCTGGAGCCATGTTGTTGCACCGGCGGAACATTCTGGAACATGGTCGGGTGGTGGGGCGCTGTTCCGTGCGGTCGTTTCCCTGGCCGTTCCCTTGTAGGCCATCCCAGGGGAACCACCGTCGCGCACCAGGTAGGGGAACCGCGGTGTCTGGTCAGCAGGCTGCCCTCTTACTTTCTCACGATCACTGCACGGCAAGGCCGGAACACCCCGTCGGTTTCCCCGGCCGGAATCCTGTTTCTTCGCTCCTCTTTTCCGTGGAGCATACCCCCACAATGGTGATTGGCCGTCTTCTTTGACGAAATTGTCTTCAAAAACGGAAAGTTGGCGGTACTTCATCACAGTCACCTAGCAGCAAGCTTGGCTTGCTACTCCATACGTAAATGATAAAGGGTCGTCAATAGGCCCTCTCGGCAGCAGCAAAAAAAAAAAATTCTACCATCTTCCCGTTGGGGAACCCTGAGTATTATGCGAAGCAGCCATGGGTCGATTCAAGTGCCCATTAGTTTTCAGTTCGTCGTTTCCGTTAGGTTGAGGTACGTCGCTACCGTTATATTTACCGTTTGATTTCCATGGTAACTACCAAACTTTTCACTTACCGAAACTACGAAATGGGAAATTGCGTTGACCCCATGGCTGCTCCGCATACTACTCAGGTTCCCTTACGGGAAGATGGTGTAATTGTATTGGAGGGGCATTAGTGGAGAGGCATAAGAGAGAGAGAGAGAGAGAGAGAGAGAGAGAGAGAGAGAGAGAGAGAGAGAGAGAGAGAGAGAGACGTTGTACGTGGTATGAGTTTGTCTTTATTTAGGCATTATCATCATCATGTTCAACGTAGGTGACGTCGAGCTGTGGTTGGTTTTGGCGTTCCACTTTGATTATGACCGCCTGATGGTCTGTGAAATGTAAAGTCAAGGGCTGTTGTAGTGGATGAACCCTAAAGTTGCTGAAGATGAGGTCGATGCACGTTTCCCGGATGGTTGTGGGCTGCTTATAATCACGGCCCGCCGAGACTCGCCGACGCACGCCGCCGCCGACGACGATGAAACGTCGAAGGCTCGTGCAGCGTGCTCGTCTCGTGCCGGCTCAGGGAGACACCTGCAACACTGCCGCTCCAGGAGCCATTAAAGGGTAAGACACCACCGGGCGTTCAGCGAGCCGAGCATGCGCAGTGGGGGTGTGGACGCCGCACGGCGGAGGGAGGGACATAGCCCCAAACATGAGGTGCTTCGCATGTAAAAAAAGGATCCTAATTTTAGGGGGCACCCGGCTCAACCGGCGACCCTTCGATCTGCAGTCGAGTGCTCTACCACTGATCTATACCTCCAGTACGCAACGAGAGTGCAACGTATGTGCTGTAACTATGGATTGGCTTTCGAAGACTACATTATGAAACAGAGAGAGAGAGAGAGAGAGAGAGAGAGAGAGAGAGAGAAATTGAACTACAGTGGAGAGGTCACCTAGCAGCAAACTCGGCTGCTTTTCCATACGCAGAGTGCAAATGCCCCTTTAGTGTAATACTGTATCGTGCCGCCAAAGGCCTTCTCGGTACAGGAAAAAGTGATGCTAATCGTAGGGGGCAACCGGGCTTGAACAGAGGACCTTTCGATCTGCAGTCGAACGCTCTACCACTGAGCTATGCCCCGACTACTCAACGAGAGTGCAACATATTTGTTGTAACTATGGATTGTATTTCGAAGACTACATTATGGGACAGAAAGAGAGAAGAAATTAGCTACAGTGGCGAGGTCACCTAGCAGAAAGCTCGGCTTGCTATTCTAGACGTAGATGATAAAGGGTGAAAATGCCCATTTAGTGTAATGCTTATAGTGCCGACTTATAGTCCTTACAAACCCATGTAATTCCTCCAAAAAATCTGGGCCGAGAACCCCACATGCCCTTGGACTTTACGAGATTTAAGGCAGCGCCTGACACGTGACAAAACTGCCTGGTTAACATGAGTGCTTACTAAGCACTGTTTTGTCGCTACAGAAGTAGGCAACGTCGTCAGCGTAAGCTAGGAACTTGACCTCACACTGTGCCAGTGAGAGACCTGTACCGTTTGTATTCCGAATTGTGCTAAGTCATAGTGGTTCGAGGTGTAAGCCGATAATGACGGAGACAATGAGCACCCTTGCCGAACGGAAGACTGAGTATGAACAGGAGTAGAGAGCTCCCTACTAATGATCAGCCTTGTGTACCAAGGCTGATCAAGTTGTTATAACACAGCTTAATCCCCTCGAGTAAAATATTCCCAATACCGGTGTGCTCCCGTACAGAAAACAAAAAATCATGTCGGACTCTATCAAACGCCTTGGCAAGGTCTATGTGCACACGTGCCACTTGTCCCATTTCATCTCAAGCACACTATAACACTGAACGAGCAATATGTATGTTTGTGTAAATACTTCGGCCTCAAATTCCACGTTTTTGATATGCTCCAATTAATGACAAGCGGCAGCATACATGACAAAATTTTAGCGAACATTTTGTAATCAACATTACACAGACAGATGGGACGGTATCCTTCGACAGTTTTCAGATGGTTTTCCTCTGTGGTTTTGGGTATTACTACCGTATGAGCAACGTAAAACGTAGAAGGGAGGGAACCCACCTCGCAGGCTTTTGTAAAAACTGTTAGCAAAACCGGCTCAAGGACCGTACAAAATTTTCTATAGGATGCAGAACTAAGGCCGTGTGGACCTGGGGATTTATGGTTTGCAGTGACTTTATATCGGCCTCTACTTCGCTTAGCGGGATTGGCTTTTCAACAAGAGCCCGCTCCTCCTTACCAAGCAGGGGTAAAGAGTCAAGGAAAGACCTGAAATCATTGTTCACTTTAGAGCTGCCCCCCCCCCCCCCCGCCAATGTTTTGAATAATGATCCTGAAATGCCTGAAGAATATTGGAATTATCATTGAAGGTGTTTCCAATGTATTGAATCCCGAGAATTTCTTTTGCAAGTGCAGATTGGCGCTCATCTCTCAAAGAAGTCTTTGTTGATTGGCCTTCATGTAATCGTTGTGTTTTTCGCATCGAATGTCCGCCAGTCCATGCTCACTCAACAAGTATTGAAGAATTTCAGGGTAGCGTCATGCGGTGCAGTACAAACCGAACGATTCGTAGCATCGCAGCCGCAATTAAAATCTCCCATTGGTAGTATATTGCAGTAAGTTTTTAGAAAGTTAGCCAGCAGCGAAAGGAAGAAAAGTCTTCTGTTTTGTGCCTTATTTGGGGCATACACACAAATAGCCCACCACTATAGTCCAGAAACTGCAATGCCACAGCATATAAATCTACCCGAGTCATCAGCTTTACAGCAAAAGTCTGCGAATCAAGGTATTTGCGGACTAAAAGCATGCATTCACCCGGGAGGCCAACTGAGTGACTAACACATCCGTGGTAGTCATCTCAGAAAAGTTCTAACGGAACAACCACGGCTTCATCCGTGCATAACTTAGTGTCATGTACGGCAGCTATTGTTACAACATTACGCTTCATTAGCTGACTCAACTGATGCTGTCGACCCCTATTTCGCAATCCCCTTACATTCAATGTAGCAATCTGAACTTCGGGGATTTTCGCCATCACTTTCAACCACTTTAAACACCAGTTCCTGCCCTAGTAGTCACATGGCCTGACTTGGCCTTTGAAAACCCTGGAGGAGCAGTAGTTTTCTTTGAGACCAACCGACCTCGTTGACTACTAGCTCCGGGCCTCTTTCGGTTCTCCTCATCGTCCACGATGTCTGTTGCTAACCGCTTTTCTCCAGAACCAACAGGGGGCTGACGCTGTCGGCCGTGCCTAGCTTCGGCTCCAGATTAATGTCTTTAAGCCAGCGGAATTTGGGACTCAATCTTATAATTGACCGTCACCAACGTGTGCCGAAAGCGACGAGAGCAACCAGTGAGGAGCCATTTCCTACGACTACGGCCCACACCACAATTGAAGATCGTCGAGCCCAGAGACCGCGCTAGGCCTACATGGTCTAGCCACAACATCGTGTCGCCGAGCAGCCACAGCACCATGCAAAACGCCTCGCCGCCGCTCGCCTGCGTCACCGCCAACATGGAAGTGGACCCCCTCAGTGGAAGAGCACTACGCCCGAACAACCCGTGGGTGTGTGTACTTCGCAAGCGCAATAAGCTCGACGCCCCAGCTCCCACAACAGCCGCTGCGCAACAAAAGCCGCCGGACCGCCCGCCTTATGCCGCAACGCCGCCGCCACGCAACCCATTGCCGCGCTTGCCTCCTGACAACTACACCATCGTGTATCGACCTCGCGATAGCGTCAACGTCGCCAAGCTGAACACCACTGAGCTCACCGATGCCTTTGCAGGCAAGTGTGGACTCTCTCGTACGGCGTTTTACAATTTTGTCACCCTACTCGTACTGCCTACATCCAACGTGAGTGTAACTAGCACCGCCGACTCCGAACTGGCTATGGCTCTTAGCAGTATACAAACACTGCAAATTTCGCACGGACAGCTGTGAGTTTTCACCGTACATGGAGCCCCCCATCCCCCTACACCTGCCGAGGGGTAATACACGGCCGCCTGGACGCAGCCGTAACCCCGGACACTCTCTCGGATTTACTGCAAGCCAACAAACCATCCCTCCTCCACGCGCGCATGATGGGTCAAAGCCGATCCGCGCTACTCACCTTTCAAGGAAAACGTGTCGTTTTACGTGAAACTTGGCTGCTTCTTGTACCGCTGGAGACCTTTTCGACGGACAGTGCAAGTGTGCTGTGCGTGCAGAGAACTGGTGCACCGCACGGACGTGTGCCCCCACCCCGACAACTCGCAGTGCCCTGAATGTGGACAAACTTCACCCACACCTGACCATGTCTGTTCCCCCATGTGCCAGCTGTGCTCTCAACCACATGCTACGGCGGGAAAAGGCTTCCCGTGCTGCTTCACCTGTCAACCCATGACATCCACGTGCAACTTAAAGAGCAAATCATTGCCATCCTCAGCAAGAATCATCCCAGCTCTATTCTAGCCCTTGACGTGCAGGGGGCTGTTGACAATGTCACCCATACGGCCATTCTAGCCAGGTTACACTCCCTCAAATGCAGAGCCGCTACCTACAATTACGTCCGGGCCTTCCTCACAGACCGCAGAGCGACTCTCCATCTTAACCCCCACACCTCCGACAAGTTTAACACACCAGCCAAGGGTACCCCACCGGGCTCAGTTATTTCATTCCTACTTTTCAACATTACACTGTCGGGACCACCATCTCTACTTAACCATATCCCGGGCATTTCACACGCATTCTATGCGGAGGACCTTACCATATTGGCCAATAACGGATCTCCAGGCAACCAAGAATACCATTTACAGCAAGCCATTGATGCCACCACGAACTATTTGCAAATGTGCGGCCTCACGTGAACCCCATCAAAATCTGCCCTTCTGATCCTACAAGCTCGGACACGGGGACGGCCTCCTAGCCCCACCCCAGACCCCACAGTCACGATCAACGGCCAGTTGGTCCCCACTGAAAACCCTCCGTATATAAGGTATCCCTTACCACCATGATGGCTCAGGAGCAGCCCTGCTCCCCAGACTCCAACAAACGATATCCCAACTCACCCATCTCATCCAACGCATCTGCACCCGCCGTCGAGGCCTCAAAGAAGCTGATACCTGTCGAATACTACAAGTAATTATCTTGAGCCGCATCACCTACGGAACTCCATACTTGGCCCTCAAACCTCAAGAAATTGCGAAGATCGACATCATCATCCGCAAGGCTTACAAAACTGCTCTTGGACTCCTCGCATTTACCTCTACCGAACGACTTTTACAACTAGGCCTGCACAACACACTATGAGAGCTTATATAGGCGCACACCAACAACCAGTTACAAGGCCTACGACTCACAGCAACCGGGCGACAAGTACTCGCAAAGCTAGGATACTCCCTCCCCCAAACTGTGGATACTATACAACGCCTGTCGGCTGCTCATCGAAGCACCATACACGTTCTCCCGATACCCAGGAACGTGATCCCCATCTACAACGCAGGTCGACGACAATATCGGGCCCGCCTCCTGTCTACAAAATACGGCAGTGATCAGGAGGCCTGCTATACCGACACCGCACGCTATCGCACTCACCCCGCACACGCGGCTGCAGCCATCCAAGCCAACGGCACAACTCTCGCTACGGCTAGCCTCCTCACCACCTCCATCACCACAGCCGAAGGAGCAGCCATTGCTCTAGCAATAATACACGCTCCTTCACGCTACATACCCGTGCTCACAGACTCGCAAGCGGCTCGTCGGCGCTTTGCATCAGAAAGCATATCCACTCTCGCAGCAACCATACTCTCTCAACAGCATGAACTCCCCCAGACTCGCATCGTATGGATTCCTGCCCATACATCCCTTCCTGGGAACAAGGTGGCACATGCCACCGCCTGCGACCTTATCCACCGGGCATTTCCAGAAGGGGAAGACGACGCAACGCTCTGCGACCCTCTTGTCCTGCATCCCCTCCCTCAAACATACACGCACATCCTTTACCACTACAGGGCCTCCCGCCTTACCTTTCCCCCTCCCCACCCCTCCCTTCCCACGGCGGACGCTCGCATCTGGCGCCGACTGCAAATCCACACCGCTACCATCACCCTCAACTCCATAGAATCTCACCAACTAGCTACCCCTACGACTGCCCTCACTGCCCCGATACCCCTAACACAACGCCCCACCTCGTACTGCTCTGTCCCACCAACTCCCCACACCCCTTTCCCCGTCCCTCAAACAGTGGGAGAGCTTGCTGCGCAGCAGACGGCTTGAAGGCCAGGTGTTCCTGATCCCTCGGGCCAGGACGGCTGCGAAGGCACGCGGCCTACCGGACTAAGATGGCCACCCGCAGGTCATTCACTTTTCTTCGTCCTTCCCCTTCCCCTGTATTTCAATAAACGTTTTAATCAATCAATCAATCAATCAATCAATCAATCAATCAATCAATCAATCAATCAATCAATCAATCAATCAATCAATCAATCAATCAATCAATCAATCAATCAGTCAGTCAGTCAATCAATCACACTTCCTCACCACCTGCAGAGGCCGGCCTCTTCAGAAAGCTCTAGTTTCATTCAAGGCATCATCAGACATAATGTCTAAGGCATCCTCGGGCATATCGTCACCCCGCGGTGCCTCGGAAGATGTGCCAGGTAGGCCCGCTATATCCATTTCGGTGCCCGCACACGTTGCCTTCTTTTGGGCCGCTGCAGTGTCAGGACCGACCAATGGTGCACACTCAAGTGGGAGACCCGCCTCTGAATTCAGCCGCCGATCATCAGCAGCTGCTGACCTTGCTGGTAGAGGCACGCTCCCACAGCTTGGAGAACGTGTATCAGGTGGTTTGGGATCTTGCTATTCATGATTCCCGGGCGTTTACTTCCAGGGATATCCTCGTACACTTGCGAGGCCGAAGGCCCAACACCAACATTGTGACTGACTTCACCACTGGCGTCCACAACTTCCTGTGCATCCAATAGTTTTCTATCGCATGGTCATCTGCAGGATGCTCATGCCCTTGCCGTAGTTTTTACAGGCGTTCGCTGTGGGCCCAAACCATCGACACTGGTAGTACTGGCCTGGGCGTACGGCACTGACACCTCACATGCTCGACGATTCCGAGTCAAGAGGTCCAATGAGTCGAGGTTCAACGCGTCAAAAGGTCCAATATTGGACCCTTTGACGCGTTGGACCTTTTGTCTCTTTGGATCTCTTGGCTCCCCGTGGACCTCTTGACGCGGCTGAGGCGAGTCAAAAGGTTCAACGAGTCGAGAGGTCCAAGCTGTAACAAATCACCGCAAGCTGCCAACCGCACTGGAATTCTGTCTTATTAGGAACTAATTGCAGATTGAATGTATCTTGTGTGCCCTTCAAGCTGAACCCAGCAGCTTGAAGCTCAATTTGCATACCTTCTTTGGAGTCATAGTAGGCAGCTTCTTCCCACACGACGATATCGTCCGCCTATATGGTGAAGCCGGCAGCAGAGTGTATTTCGAGCTTGCGAGCAGCGCGGTTCATAGCCAGGTTGAGTAGTATAGGCCCGACAATCGAGTCTTGAGGAACGCCTCTGTCAATATTGTAGGTCGTAGGCACTGCGTCCGGCGAGTTGAGACGAATTGGTTGGTGCTCTAGAAAGCAACGAACGCATTTATACGCCTTCTTAAAGGGGAAGGGCCGCGGCCAGTTCTCGGAGTATACCCTCTTGGCTGACGTCGTCGAAAGCGTTTTGAATATCAAAAGCGATGATGTAGTCAGGAGTACTCTTGCGGGATTTTCGCTTCGCTACTGGATGGAAAAGCCGAAGATAGTCATGCGTTCCCAAATTAGAGCGGAAGTCAGTTAGGGTCGGGGGAGTCCAACCAGTCGGCTTGAGGTGGTGTTGAAGCCTGTTATTCATCATTCGCTCCATTAACTTGCATAGTACAGGAATCAGTGCAATAGGCCCGGGGTTTTGGGTTTTGCGGGGGTCTTTGCCTGGATTGGGTACTGGATGCATAATAGTCGTTTTGAGGTGGTCAGGAACTTCTCCTGTTTCCAAGGATTGGTTTACGAGACTGAAAAGTGCCTGTTTCCCATTACCTAGTAGGTTATGTATACCCTGCCCTTTAATACAGTCATGGCCCGGTGCTGACCTGGGCTTTCTCTGGGTCATAGCCACTTGGAGCTCGCTCGAAGTGAATGGGGAGTTGAGGTCTCCAAGAGGTGTAGTAATATCTATAACAGGCAGAGGACGAAGAGTCGTTTTGTGGGTAGTTTCGTGATGAAAAAAGGTTGTTAAAAGAAATTTTTTCAACTACAGTGTAGTCAGAGTGCAAGCACATTTCCTAAGCGATGTAAAGCCTTGCCTTTTCTCAACCGCTTAAACTTCGAGAAAGCCTCTACAGGAGAGAGACCTCTCTCCTGTCCAAGGCGTAAACAAAGATAATGCCAATTTTCATACTGAGGAATTTTCTGATATTCATTTATCTTCTGGTAGTGGCGTTTAAGTTTCGTGAGATCGTTGTGGCGCTTTCCGTGTTCTCGACACTGTTTTTTGTGGCGTTCAGCAGTACGCATAAGCTTCTGCATGAGTGCATCTGGTTGATCGACATCGACGGTACTTGTCGCTGACTCAACAGCCGAGCTGCGTGCTAAATTCAGGGTGGTCACGAACCCAGAAAGGTTAGGTAGAGCAGCCGTATTAAATTGTGAACGGAATACATTCCAGTTGACGGCAGTATACATATTCTTAGTGTGTAATTTTTTTTTGCCATTTATATGGATTAGAATCTGGAAGTGGTCGCCGCCCCACGTACACGTCAGGGCCTGCCATTTTTTTACAATGACCGGTGCAGCGATGGTAAGATCTGGAATGGTGATAAGATGGTAAGATCTTGTTGTGAGCTGTGAAGACCGACTCGAGTGGGAACGAAAGGTTCATTTCAGAGTTGTGGGCTGCTAAATTCCAGCGTTTGTTGCAAACGTTTTCCACAAAGATCACAATATGAGTAACCCCATAGGGTGCTTTTAGCATAAAAATCTCCGCAAATAATCATGCGCCGGTAAATTTTTGAAAAAATTTATGCGAAATCCATTCATATATGTCCCATGTCGTCGAGTTACATTGCGGTCGGTAGTACACTGATACTACGAGCAGGGATTTGCCACGTGGCGGTGGAATGCGGACGATTACCACTTCTCTGTTCAGATTACTTGCTGCATCCCATCGGTGCTGAACCGACTGGCAAGATTGATGCACCAACCGGGCTGTCTGTCCGTTTGCATTTGGGGTGTAAGTGATTTTAGGATCCATCTAGGGGGGAATCCTACATGGGCCTCTTGTCTCCTGTAGAAGTACGGCGAGTGGACAAATTGAAGATATCTGTGAAGGGAGTAGCGGGCCATTTTGAGTAAAGCTACGACAATTCCATTGCGGTATCAGACGGCTTGGGGTTTTTGATTGGGCCATCTGTTGAGATGGCTTATTTTTACGTTTCATTTCATGTGGAGTCACAATTTGAGTAACTTTGCGCATTTCCTTCATGATCTTCTGTATGTTTTGTCTCAGAATAGTAAATTACCCCTGAAAGTCTGATATTCTGAAAGCCTTCTGCCATTCCTTGGAGGCTTCAAACTTTAGTTGTGTTTTACGTTGCGCCCACACTTGTTTAATGATGAACGATGTGGAGCTGAAACCTGCCGATTGCGAAGATACATCCGCTGTTTTGCGTGAAATGAGAAAATGGCTTGGTCAGGCTGCAGATTTAGGTCCAGATTGTGAAGGGGAAACAGACTGACGAACTCTAGGTGCTCTTCTGAGGAATGAAAGCTCTTCACACATTGCCTGGAGCTCCGAACGATGCTCTTGAAGGTCCTGTTTTAGCTGTGAATTTTCCAGCCCCTTAGGACGGTCTTTCGGTAGCGGCATTATGGGTTATGGCCGGTTTTCTGGGTGGATCCTGTAACGGCGGCAGCTCACGAGACACCACTAGTGACATGGCGATGCAGTGCTTTGATGCTGCATTTGGTTTCTTGATTGTTTCGAGTGACCGTTTTAGAAACTTTGTCTTCCTGTTTTCGATGGCGACTGCGACATACTTTTATAACCCCTAGGTGACCATCTGCTTGAAACACGACGCGAAAAGTCGTAGACTCGCGCTCTCCTCCAGCAGTGTGGGTGCGGCCGCATTCCTTTCACATGCTAGGAGACGGAAAGTTCTTGGACATGTGGTCCAGAGTGGGCCCATGTTCCCAAGTTGAAGCAAACCAACCTTTTGGGGCGGTGCTCGGCCACGCGTAGCAGCTCCATGTAGTAAATTTAACGACTGTGGATAGGTCTCCTAGAAGCAAGATTGGCTTGCTATTTCATACATAAATGATAAAAGGTGCAAATGCCCCTTTAGTGTAATACTTATAGTGCCGTCAAAGGGCCCTATCGGCCCAGAAAAAAACGATTCTAATTTTAGGGGGCACCCGGGTGTGAACCAGGGACCCTTCGGTCTGCAGTCGAATGCTCTACCACTGAGGTACACCTTTTCTTACGTGTTATTTATTGCACTATAAATACAGGGAAATGTAGGCAATGATATTTACAACACATATTTAAAACTGTGTAAACATACAGATGATGTGAAACAAGAGGAAAAACAAAGCTAGACCCAATAAATATTTATGTACATTTGGTTTAAAACGGGGAAACCGTGAACAACTAATGAGCAGGGAATACCAGTCAGGGCGAAAATCATTTTGGTCGTAGACATCTTTAAGATTAATGATCATTTGGCTAAAGTGTGATCTTGAAGAAACCATAGGATCAGCGTGTTTATCCAGCATTTCCCTTTTTCATAAACTATGCAGAGTGATTAGAACAAAAAATCAAATGGCACATCACCATATGCGCGTGATACAAAATACAATATACTATGAGGAGCCAATTCAAAGTTAAGATGTTCTTTGGAGGACATCCCAAAAGGGTATGGTATCCTTACTATTTATGAAGCAGTGGGTCTCGGTAGTTTCCGGTGCATCGCACAGACGACAATTGCAGAAGACAAAAAATGCTCCGGTTGTGCAGCCACGTCTCAACAGGCAAAGTTTCAGTGGGCAGTTTGAAGGACGTTTTTCTTGAGGGAGAAATGGCCATGAGCATATCTTATCCAGGCCAGTTAGAATAAACAGTTTTTTGCAGTGGTACAGGGAACAGCATGGAAACTAGGTCCTTGTAGAGGTTAACATGAGACACAGTGAAGTCATAAGTTGGTGAAAAACGAACCAACAAAAACCGTATTGAAGTGTACCCTTCATACGTAAACCCCCACAAACAAGGTCTAGCTGAACGAAAATGATGATGACACAACAAGATTAGGCAACACATCGACGACGTTAACTTGCAAGAAACCGCGAATGACAGGGTGTGTTGAGTCCCGTAATAAGAACCGTGCAACTATTAGCCGCACAAAGAAATGGGTCAAGCCCAGCCCGCCAGCGCAGACTGGTTTAAAAAGGTTATCACGCCTCTTTGGCTCCATGGTAGACGACCACACAAATGTTGCGAAAACTCTATGAAACCGCTAATTGTGACACCGAGCGCAATGAAGAATTTGCATTATATAGAATTTTTTTAATGCTAAGAACATGTTACATGTCTGGGCCCTTCAAAAAATCCACAGGTTATGCGGCACGAAAGGCTGTGAATAATTACGAAGGGAATCAGTGCGCCACCTCCAATAGCGGGCGCTATGTCGGTAGGAGTCCAGCGGAACGCCGAGACACTTATGGTTCATTCCACAAGCTAGGTACAGCACTTTGGAGGCTACATTGTTGTCAACAGTGCGCCCACTGAGGGCGCCTAACTCGCCGTGAAGGGGGTCCTGAAAGGACATTCCCTTCTCCCCTCTCCGCAAGGCCCCGGCGCCTTTTGTCACTTCCTTCGCGGTGAGTTAGGCGCCCTGAGGGGGCGGGCTGTTGACAACAATGTAGCCTCCACAGTGCTGCACCTAGCTTGTGGAATGAACTTTGGAACGCAGGACCAATGAATGCCGGCATATTCGGTTGTGTTAATGCCCAAAGGTTAAACCAAAGTCCGGAGCTCTTCAAAAGGTAGGCTTCAGCACCAGAAACTAACCTAAATGCGTTTGTCATAGAAATAACTTCATCAATACTCGGTTTATCACTATACAGAAAAAGGCCAAATCATCAGCATTCACCAGTAGTTTGAGTTCAGCTCCGGGCATATTAAAACATTGAATGCTACTGCTATGGAGCACACTGCAGCATAAAGGCTCTAAGAAGAGGGTAAAATGTAAATGCGATAGTGGGAAACCTGCTTTACTGACGAGTGTACAGGCATGGGCTTCCAAAGGTGACCCTTAACAATTACGCGGGTAGGACAGTTATAACACCGACGTACTCCCTTGAAAACGACCGCACCGACGTTCGCCCGCTTCAATAAAGACAGCATAAATGAGTGGGAAACACGATCAAACGCTTTTTAGAGATCTATCTGCAGTAACGCGAGCTGCTCATAGGGGTCTTTTTTACAAAACTGAAGGGCTGTTCGAGAAATGTGTGAATTGGTCTGTATTGATCGATCGCGCTGTCCACACGTTTGATGTTGGCCAATAAATATGGACATGGCAAACTGCAGACGATTAGATAATGTCGTACCCAACATCCTGTAGCCAACATTTATCAGAGGGATTGGTGTGTAGCTATCCATAGATCGCACTTTTTCACGCTCTTTATTTTTGGTAATTAGTACTCTTTCTTTTCGTGAATGAAGGAGGAAGGTAATTTACCGCCAGACAACAATCAGAAACTCTAAATAGGACTGGACATAAAAGAGACTTAAAAACCTTATAAAACTCTCCTTAGAGTCCATCGGGGCCAGGGGATTTGGAGACCGGAAGCTGGTCAACTGCGGCCTCTATCTCCTCTATGGTAATAGCGCCACTTGAATGCAACTGCCGTCATCTGTCAATGGCTCTACTACGGAGACAAAACGTCCCAAAAGTCCGCTATCAATTAGATCAGAGGCAACGCTGAATAGTTTCTTATAATAATTTTCAAATTCAGATATAATTCCTTCCATGCTAGCTAGAAGAACGCCATCTGAATTTATATCCCGGATGAACTTAGTGGCAGCGTGGTGGCGCTCGTCAAGTAAAGCCTGGTGTGTCGGATTCTCACAGTTCATGGCACCCCCGGTACGCAACGAAAGCGCAAAATATTTTTTGTACCTATGGATTGGATTTCGAAGACGACATTGTGTAAAAGAGAGAGAGAGAGAGAGAGAGAGAAAGCTTTACTGATAGCGGACAGAAAATCTTGGCCGCAAGCTTTGCTTGCTACTTCAGGCGAAAATGACTACGTGTGAAAATTCCCCCTTCAGTGGAATGCTTACAGTGCGGTCGAGGACCCTCTAGACAGATAAAGAAAGTCAAGTGTAGGAGGTTATACTTGATTATACTGAGCTACACTTGTTTATTGCCTTCTTTGAGAAAACGGTGAACAAAGCGATAGTAAACGACAAGTTGTAAAAGAATAGAAACATCACCCGTCATAGGTCAGCAAGGAGATTTCAGAATTCCTTCATTTCTAACAATGCCTCAGTCTATACTCCGATACAACTCAAGAAAAATGCGGATTTTCCTCATCAAGGGCCCCCATCCAGCCAATGGTGTTGCCGTATCAACGTGACGTCTGGTAGACCGCCTCCACGCCGCGCTCACGGAAGAAATCAGAGCATGTTCTTCCGCGCTTGCGGACTTCTACCAAAAGAGCCGCCTTCGCTGTTCGCGTCACACCATCGGCGTCGTAGGGCTCTCTGAGGGTGATTTTTAGTGCCGTTCAGTCGTATTCCTTGTTTGCGTTTTGTGTGCAGTGTTCTTAACATGCTCGGTAACGACAATCGCTATGGTGTTTTTTCTTCTGCTTTGTGAGCGCTCGGCGTTGCCGGTAAATAGCCGCCGCTGCAGTCACTGCAGTCTGTGTACGCGGTATGATACAAAGCGGTCGTCATCATCCTGTGCGGGCGTTTGGTCTTGAGCGTGAAGTGCTCCTCATTCTACCGTTTAGTCCCTCCTGTGTCTGTGCTACCCACGTTATCGCACCAGTGTCTGCGACAGGGGGCCATAACTCCTTGTTTATTTCTCGTAGATTACGCCAGCAAGTTGTAAATATTGTGCATAGCGCACGACATTAACGCCATGGACAGTATGCCCGGGGCGAAACGCAAGCCGCGCGATGTCGCGCGCTGCATTTCATTAGAGCATATATGTCGAGCCGTGTGTCCCAAGTCTGTGCCGGGAGCAAGCGTATTCGCCCAAATTGTGATCGAGTCGCCAAATACAAGAAGCGGAATTCTCGCACTTTTTGACCGTGAATGCGTACGAGCTGCAGCTTGGTTGCATGATGTGATTTAATATGCCACCTTTTCTATTTTGTTTCTCGATTACGCTGAGATTCCATTGTTAAATGTGTTAATTGCAACTAGTATGTTTTCGTCGCCTGTATTCTGTAGGAGTGCTTTAAGTTGTTGTTTCAGACAAAAACCTTCGTGAATTAAATACGAATAGGGATCTGCTTTGAGTTTGTATTGTCTATGATAATAAAGATTCCACATAAGTATTACCACTGTAAGTTCAATTTCATTGTCCCGCTTATACTTCGTGAATGAGCTGTGCTTCGCGATAGTGACATTGCACTACCTAGATTTCACCGGTATACGACCAGCTGCAACAATGCATGTGAAGACATGAAACGCAGCACTGAAATCAAATAAACCACCTTTCAGCTTTTTCTACACATGCGCGTGCATATTGTTCACCAAATCAAATTTTTGCATGACAGATGTGCATTATTGAAGCTATATAGGCACTGCTCGCCTTGCGTTTATGCCACTTAAGTAAGAAGCTGCTGCTGCAACGGTCATCTGCATGCATGTGCTCTAAATTCGAAATAGAGCATTCAGGGTGGAAAACACGCCAGCTTTTCACCCATTCTCACTGTTGCGTCACAAGTGGCTGCAGGAGCGAGATGCTCGCTGCTCCAGCAGTGCTCAACATCGTGGATGCCAAGTCAAATAGTAAGCTGCTGCTTCCCGCAGCACTGTTCGCAACTCAACACGTGGAATGTCTACACATATATTAGGAACGTAAATCACAATGACAGCACATAAATTGATGCCCACTTCATAACACAGGCAATGAAGTATGTGCAATGAAGTATGTTTGAAGGGTTACTTAGTGATCTGTACCATAAAAAGTTATCTGCACTGGTTGATGTATGACATATCGGTTTAGTGGATGCATGGAAGCACACCTATGGTACACATCGCTGCACTGAAACTGGTCAATGTATATCATACTTTACTTGTTACGCAAGAGCCAAAGTCGGATCATATGTTCAGGAGGAAATTTATTATCTTGCCAAATATGCACTACATGAAATATTTCCCATACATGGGAGGATCGATTGAAACGAACCTTGTTTCCCCTTCCCAAAGCATTGGGTCTTTTTAACGTTGTGCTTCTGAATTTTATCCAGTGGAGTAGGCAACAGATAAAACCTATTTATCCTAATTCCTGCGTAAGACATCAGATAGCTAAATAGAAGCTAAACAGAATCAAATTAGAAATAAAACACCGAAGCAATTTTTTTTTGTCCTCACTGCTGTATCCCAAGTCGGATTTGGCTCAGACAGCTAAACACGCGCACTGCTGAATTATGCGCAGCAAATGAAACAAGCAATAAGGCACTGAAGCAGATTTATTTATTTGTTCTTAACGCTCTATAAGAAGACAACTGGGCTCAGCCAGCCACACGGGCACGCAATGTTCAGTTACATGCTTTCACGTAGGCATTTAATTTGCAACGTTCTTTCTTCATCCCATACGTGCATAAGTGCCCAAACAATGTAAAAAACTTGGGGAGAAAACTCGAACTAGCGTCTTTTCTTGTAGGTTAAACTTGCATTTATCGCCATTTACAGTGTCGCACAAGGAGCCCTAGAGCCAGACACTGCAGAAGTGATCTTGCTTGAAGTGAATTTGTGAACTCGCTTGCTCTGCTTGCACACACCTCATGCTATTATACATGCGAATAAACATCCTCCCTGTGCAGCGAAAACTATCGCACAGTGCAAGCGTGGCCTTGCTTCCAGAAAATAGTTTGCAACAGTGTGGGTTTTCTCTAGCTCGAGATGTGCAATTTTCTTTTATGGATATATCTGCCACGCAGTGTCATGTCAGGACTGCGTTCACTCATTCGGCCTAATGCCTGCACCACAGTTGCAACAAATGAGATCACAAACCAAGCACTGCAGCAGCCTTTTCTGATTCTCATAGCTACATACCAAGGAACCCCGAGCCAGCACCACATAATACACCGCTCGGTTCACTACAGCAAATGAGATCATATATCGACTGTTGAAATAACTTCATGCCAGATAGCATTTCGGCTGGAACTGTTATACTGGAAGATCCCTGTTGACTCTACGACAGAGTACACAAAATTGAGTAATGGCAAATGAAATAACAAACCAAGCACTACAACAGGCTTTTCTGGTTCTCATAGCTACATATCAAACCAGTCAACGATGAGCAAGTTACGCACCACACACAGGCTGCTACAGAAATAAGTCTTAATAAAGCACACAAACAGCATGTCTGGTCTTCTCCGCTGTCTGAAGGAGTTGCTTGCTCCAGCAGCTATGGAAACACACCTACTTAAGCTAAATGGCGCACTCCACACTAACTGAAAGGGGCAAAGGCGGCACTTGCGAATAGCTGGCCGCCTTATACACCTTCAAATGACTCGATACCAGATAGGTCATTGTTGGAGTCCATGTCATCTTCATCCAGATGGATTATAAAAGTTTGAACATGCGCACTTGCTCCACCGTCTCCCCTGAACTTTGTTTCAATTTTGATCACATGCTGAACAGCATTTGCCCAGTGTTGAGCTGTTACCTTGGCAGCTTCTTCCCTCAGGAGCACCTCTACATCTGCCAGCTTAAATGTGGCATTTCTGGCTGCGACACCTCGTTTCATCTGTGCCCCTACAAGCTCAATGGGATTGAGTTTACAATTGTAGGGTGGGAGCCTAAGCACAATACATCCTGCCCTTTCAGCTGCACCGTCAATACCATACTTGATGTACCGGGTCTTTACAGAGCCCACAAGGCTGAGGTGCTCCTTTTAAGCATTTTTTCATCCCAAGCAAGTCCTTTGGACGCCAGCCAGTCCTGAGCGACCTGTTTGCCCGAAGAAGTCGTAGGCACTGCTTCTTCCAGCCGCGAGTGGTACGAAGCATTGTCCATGACAATTATACTACCTTGTGGCAGTTGCGGCAAATCGGCCCCAAACCACCTTTCAAAGCGGGTGCCGTCCGTCTCCTCGAGGTAGTCGCCGGTCTTCGTACCCCGAAAGACATCCAGGCAACCACTGACGAAGCCGTCCTCGCTGCCGATGTGCGTTACAATCGGGTGCTGTCCTTTCCCTGACGGCTGCTTCAAACCTGTCGTCAGACCACGCATTAAGGCGTCGTGGTGGGAAGCAACCGTCGTGTGCGTTCAAACAGTCGATAGCGTGTGTCCCGCATTCACCCAGGTTTCATCAAGGTAGAAGATGTTTCGATCTTCCATCCTGTACCTGGCGATGTCGTAGAGGTACTTCTGTTGCCACGCGACAATGTCGTCCCGCTCGATCAGCAGCGAGTTCCGGCCCCTCTTCTCATACCTGAACCCGATGTCATTCAGCAGGCGGCACACAGTACATGGCTTGAGAGGAGTAACATCGCCGCTAGCGTTGACATCCGCAGCGTTGAATTGCCTTCACTGTCGGGATCTCATTGCTGCGAAAAAAGTGCTGCACGGACGACCGCAACGCGCACTTTGTGGAGTCGCCGTACACTTCTGTGCGTCGTCTCTTTCCGGCGCTTCTCAGGCGCTTTCGGGAGGGCGTCGCAACATTTCCATCGTTATTTTTCAACTCCTTCTTTACGTCCATCACCAAGCTCACGCTGACTCCAAGAAGATCGCTCACTGTCGCGGCCGTTTCTTCAACGCTCCGGTCTTGGTGAAGATGCCGCAAGCGAACGTACGCGTTCCGAAACATCTCCCGTCCGCAGCTGCAGATGACACGGCCGCCTTTGTTTTTCTTGTACCACCGACGTCGCGTAGATGGCAACGCACCACAATCCTCAGTAGAGAACGATAAAGCACATTCAGATGCGGCTTCTTCGGGATCCATGGCGGGAAATCGGGGCGGCAATGCATAAAACCAGAAGCAAGTGATTGAGGGAAAACCCGGAAGAACAGAAATTCACCATCAGGAATATAATTGAAACTCGCTACTGCAGCTGACGATAAGGTATTTCACGCGTTGCATGATAACGGGCAAATAAAGACATGTAGCTAAGGCTTTTATCTCCGCTCAGAATGAAGGCGCCCTGAAGAACTACTTTTCAGCACGGACGCATTCAGCAAAGCTTGGCTCCGAGCGCTGCCTTCAGGTGCAAGGCGGTCGGCCGCGACGTCACATTGATAGAGCGACACCATTGGCTGGTAGGGGGGCCTTTGACTGGGTGATGCCGCTTTTTTCTTGACCTGTATCCGAGTGTAGGTAGTCACTCTGGTTCAGAATGGCTATTTTTTGGCACTTTAACAAAAGAAGATATTGACGCTTTGAAGTACTGACGAATCACTCTCACGTGTCAGTGAGAGTATGGTACCGCCATCAGGCTTCTCACGAGACTGCCATCTCACTATCTGGCGCAGCTACCTCAGGAGCGATCATGATCTACATTTTCAGCCATTGTCACAACGCACAGGGCTGAAATACCGTCGAAGTACGCCCCTGCGGTTACACCGTCCTCCCCGTTGTGGTGCCTGGCACAACCTGAAATTCGTCTCAGCGCTCCAGGAATTGGAAAAAAGGGCCGACTTACCACCATTGGTTTTTCAACAGCTTACGATGCTGTTACTGCATGAACGTCACAGTGACCGGAATCATGTATACACGGATGGTTCAATAATGTCATCGAGCTCGGCAAGTACAGCCATAACTCGATTCTGTGTTATCCATGCCACGAGCTCGACAGCTATACAACTTGCAGCCATTGGTGGGCCTCTTGATCACGTGGGCCTCCTCAAAAGTGGGCTATCTTGTCTGACTCCAAGGCCGCCTTAAAAAGCTTGCGCGCAATCGTGCGCCGCGTCTCCCTCTACCAACTGGTGACGGAGATTATAGAAAAATACTTTCAGGCCATCATCGACGCCCACAACGTAATATTTCAATGGCTTCCAGGTCACTGCGGAATCATCGGAAACGTATTGGCGGATGCATGATCTCCTTATACACGAGGCCATTGAGAATGAAGCTGCCCGTACGGGCCACGAGAGCGAACGCACCATCTTGCTCCTGCTGTCAAGGTTGGATGCCGCGAGGATGCTTCGCTCCTTTGCAGGTAGGATTACCATGAAGCAACCAAATACGCAGAACTTCTGGAATCCGCGTCTCTATATTTAAGATCCCCTTCTCCAGCGCTGTCTTCCGTATGGGCTGCCTCGACCCCAGTCGACTTTGCTTTGTGGACTGTCGTTGGGAGTGGCCTTCACGAAAGCCTACTCCTTCCTCATCGGGATGGCCATCAGCGCCCGCTGCGACACCTGTGGGGCGGAAGAGACGATAGAGCAGCATATGCTGTGTAGGTGCCCCAAGTACTCGTCGGAGAGAAGCATGCTTGCCACCGCACTCAGCCGATTGGACAATCGACCATTCACAGTAGAGACTATTGTAGGTCATCGGTCTCTAGCATCAACGCTGTTTCGCAAAAACAATCGCAAATGACATAAAGGTGCACAAAGTAGAAGGAGAACAATAACAACAAATCCCCTGATTGGGAAAATGGATTCAGCGTGGAACAACAAGAACATCGCAAAACGGTGTGGCGGCGTCTATCTCTAAGCTGACTGACAGCACATGCATGTCGCTACATGCACAATGCACTCTTTGCTGCGCCTTGTACGGGATGCAGGGGTTGTTGACCATCTCTGAATGGGCCGTCTTTTTCCTCATTCCCATGCATGGGCTTAGACCAGAGGCATGTGACCTGAAATAAACGTGTTAATACCAGCAACAATAGGCACATGGCCGATGAGGCATATTTATTCAGATCTACCTATATTAGACCAATATTGGAATAATATTATTTGTACCTTCACGTGGCTCCCAACTCTGAGGACCTGCCTGCATTCGTGGCCGATGTATACCGACGAATGAATTGGGTAGATTTATTACGTACACCATTGGATACTGAGAACAACGGCGGGTCTTCGGAAGATTTGGTCCTGCATTTTGCTGCTTTCACTCGCTATGCAGCCGAGTGCATGCCCGGCGCGCTGCCGAGAGAAGACCCCCAACGTGAAAGCCAGGAATAGCCCGGCGCGCGGCCGTATATGCTCGGAGCACGAGGCCCGCCGCCAGACTGCGCCTTCGGGGGCGCTATGCCGTGGCCGGGGCGGGATGCACATGTGTGCCACAATGCGGTCGCTGCCTGGTCCATCAGCGCGTCCCGCCTAGCACTGGGCTTGTCGCGCGCTTCGCTCACATCTGTTACCCTGGAGCGACGTCGCGCTGCTGACTAACTCTGCCCCACGAGGTGGCATTGCATTTCACACGCTATCCGGCGCGTCACATCTGCACTCCTTCTTTCGGGGCACCAGTGACCATGCGAGTGATCGGGCACAGTCACGCCGGCGCGGCGGTGATTGCCGGTTGTGCGAAATGGCCACGCGTAACTAAAGCGCCATAATAACGCTCAGTTCCTTGAAGAGTCACTTTTTAGTTTTTATGGGCTTGTTTCGGCCATGAGTATCGTTGTAGTGCTTCGCGCAAGACTCTCTCGATGCTCTCGTTCCTTCGCTTTTATCACCACATATCAATGGCCACACCTCCCATGTCGCTACCAGAAGGTCGCCAATACAATACGAAAGATGTTTGCCCCGCCAGGTGTTGAATCGATCTTTTTTTTTTTAATTGCATACTGGTACGCTCTCTGTAAAATGTTGACGCAGATCGTCTTTTTTATCTATGTGTGCAGCATGGTAGGTAAACTAGCGTCTCTTTTTACGTCCAGAGACAATAGATCCCAGTCATGTAGGCTGCCGGCATGCTGTTGTTTTTTGTAATATCTTACAAAAAAAGAGTTAGAAAGATAAAGTCAATAAATATCCTGCCCTTGGGATTACAATTTCCTTTGTTTTTCGGCGTCCTGGTGAACCACTTTACGACATGTTGGCGTCAATTGTTGATGAATATTCTGTGGACGTCCGGGATCGGGGCTCGGCAGGCTGAGCCCCCTTGATCGACACGGTCCTATTTCCGCGAAACAGTGGCTGTTGTCGCCGGTCTGCATAGTTCCTTGAATAATCTCATTGACTGGCTCGGGCCCTCTTTTAAATGCTTGTGTAGGGGTTGACTCGAATTTCCACATAACGCATGTACGCCTTCCGCCGTTAGCTTCTCTCTCTCTCTCTCTCTCTCTCTCTCTCTCTCTCTCTCTCTCTCTCTCTCTCTCTCTCTCTCTCTCTCTCTCTCTCTCTCTGCTCTTCCGTGGATTAAAGAACCAAAAACGCTCGTGGCTGAGGGGTTTGATCGCCGTGTCAGATACCCAGAACTTCCATGCTCGCAAAGACATTTTGTTTATCGTCGAAGCGTGTGTCGTGATGCCGGCGATGGGCACGCGGTGGTAGTCGCACGGCGGCAGTCGGACACCGAAAACCAGAATATATTTTCTATAATGAGCTGTTAGCAGTTGTTGCCGTGAACCACCGAATGCTACGGAGCCCAACAAGGATCGGCTGCTACTCGTGTCCGAGACGACCCTAAAGCTGCCATACGCGGCAGCAGGCGGACTTGGAAGAATGGAGCAAGGTGCAAAGCGAAAAAGAGGCCACGCGCGCGCCTAACAGCAAAGAGGGCTCGCGTGTCTCCGGTAAAAGTAGAAGACATACGAGCGCGAAGGAGGCAGCGTGACGCAATCGTGCGGGTCGTGGACGAACGCTGAGACAAAGCGAGGAGGAAGTGGGGAGAACCGGTCCAGGTCGAATTCATGCTTGGATTCTCCGATTTGCGGCGGGGTGGGATCGGGTGCGTTGACACCGGGCGCACGCTGCCCCGCGCGGGGCCCAGCGGGGCGAGGGCAAGACGACGCCCGCCGCACCGTTATCGGGGTGAACGCGCTCTCCTCGTGCCGCCGCCGGAGGAGGCAGATGTTCGGGCCGCGGCCTTGCTCTGAACCTCGCCGTCACTCAGGCAAGGGCCGCCGCGGCCGATAGCGTCACCCATCCCGGTTGACTCGCGCTGAAGAAGCGCCTCACTCCGCGAGCTTAGCGACGCGAAATTTGCATTTTTATGCCGAGGCCCTCCCCTGCCGCCTTTCCTTGCGCCGAACGAGAGCGTCTACCCCGTCCCGCTAATTCTTTTTGGCGCCCGGACTTTAGCTCGGAACAAGCGCCAGCACTCCCTTCAAGGTCTTAAGATGGGAAGAAAACGTTTTCCTCCATAAATAGTTGCTGACGCATAGCACGCGTAACGCGCCGAACAAGTGGAACACGTGACACGGCGGCTGGACGATATCGTTGCAGCAGCCTCAGCTCCACTGCTGTATCGCTTCTAAACGGGGCCGCTTGAAGCCATACTCGGACTACCCGGTGACCTGCAGTCGCGCTGGCCCCCGAGCCACGATTGATTGTTTTGTTTGATTGCTACTCCCGTTTTCAGAACTCAAAGTATTGTTTATGCTGGCGTCGTAAATGGGGATCAAGGAAGACGGGGAATCATTTCCGCGTTTGCGCACGCGAAAAGCTAGCCAAACACTATGCACGCTCCAAAGCCAAACACGTTGCTTTTGACAGGAGCGGTGTTTTGTTCCTACTCGAAAATAAACTTCGAGGTGAAACCATTGCAGAGTGAGAGCTGGCTCTATTCCGGACGAAATCAGATTCCCTTCACGTCCCAGCGAACGCACGCCTTGATGTTTTAATGCCTGAAGAATGCGCGCTGTTAGACTACGCACGGGGAGAGTGACACAAGCGCCTCTGACCCGAACCCCGTCTGCTCTGACTACTGGCCCCCCGCGCAGCGCAACACGGCTCCGGCGTGCTCCTCCATGCGAAGAACCTCGGGCAACGGCACACGAGGCGTCGTTGCTCCACAGGCCTCGAAACGGCGGGTGAGGCCCAGGAGCTCTTGGCGGCAGCCTTGAGAATCCCTCGCGCGCGGCGGCGGCCCAGCGAGAGCGGGCGTACGCCGGATGCGCGGCGGCGAGCTGGGTTCACCGACCTCTTTCGGCCAGGGCTAAACTCTTCTGCTGACGCCGACCCCGCCGCCAAGTTGTCTAATGGCGGCCGCCCATTTCGCTAGCTGCCTTCTCCGGTCGAGAGAACTCTCTTTTCTCGCTGCCGCCTTCCCCCCTCCCATCTTTCCCTCCTCTATTTGTCTTTCTGCTTCCCTCCAGTATTGTCTTGTTGACTCTTTTGAAATGATTTCACCCCTGGCCTCTCGTCATGTAGCAATCCTTCTTCCATTGTTCAACCCCGCCCTGAAGCGTCACTGTTTCATTTCATGACACGCACAGGCAAGCCACTTCCTTCCTCGCGAATCGGACAGGCTCCGCTACTCCCTTCGTATGTCACTCTTTTTTATACGCACGCTGCTTTCCGCGCTCACCAACCGAAAGGCATCGTTTTTCTTAGGCTGAACAGTTTTGTTTTTCGAGAATAATATTTGATGATACACCGAGTGGCGATAAGAGGGCGGCGACAATTGTACACGCGATACAAAGGAAGAAATGTTTTCTGTTCAAGTAGGCCCTTCTAGGATTTTGGTTTAAAGTTTAATAAATGAGGGAGAAAAAAAAAACCCGGGGTGAATTGGGGTGGAGGATAATGTCTTTATACGCAAGAGAGCCTATTTTTACGGCGAAAAAAAGTGGTTGTTTTGCAAAAACCACCCGCAGGAGCTAGAGCTTTTCTACAACCTAGATCTTTCCCTGTTGTCAAAGCTAGGTAACTGGGCAGGGAAAATATAAAAGTACTCAATTGCGAAAATCAAAGCCCCAAAATCTTATTTTTGAACTCTATGTTTCACACAGTGGGACTGCTCTTTGAAGAAAAGTATGAATTCGTTCCCTGGAACAAAGGAGTAGGGCAAACAATAATTGCGATGTAGCTATTATCGTCATTTCTCTATGACTAAAATGTAATCGAGAAGATTTGCTTTGAGACACCGTTAATACTGAGGAAACTGCCTTGTGTTACAAAAGGTCACTTTTAATTTACACCCGATTCCGATGGCCGAAGCACAACCTGGCCAGCTTCAAACCATTTTGGTCCGTCGTCAACGTCTCGAACTCGGTTTGTGATCCTGGTGAGCTAAAAAAAAAAAATCCCAGACAATCCCCCTAGCGGATGCCACCTACGCAGACAGCAGTTGACGTACAGATGTGCGATTTGAGGGATCGTCTAAGGGCACTATTCCATGTGGTACGTCCTTAAGTTGTATCTATAAAACAAGAAAGAAAAAAGCAGGGAATGGAGATGTGCCATTTGCCCATATATAGGTAGTTGCTTGGGGAGACGACAATCCAGATACACTACAGTCAAACCTCTTAAATTCGAAGTTGCAGGGTTCGAACCGACGGATAATTCGAACTGGCTCATTGCTCCCAGTCAAGTTACGTGTATTTGAATGGGGAAGAACTCTCCTAAATTGGAACGTGAAACACGTACGCGCCGCGGTTAATTCGAACAAGGAGCCCGTGCAGACTATTCGCCGCGCAGTCCCGCGCCGAGTACCACAGTTGGATGCGTCACTAGCCGCCATGGCGTCGCGGCTCGTGATGCATTTTGGGGGTATGGTTGTGTATTTCTTGCAGTCGATGCTATGCACCTACATAGGCACCCCGGCTCGCAGTCCGAAACTGCGCGCCTGCTTCTGTGGGTCCGCATCCCGATCTGTCCGCTGCGTATGCCGCACTTACGCAGTCTGGAATTATGGACATTGGGTTCCTAAGAACGTGAAGTAGGTCACGCTTTATCAGGCTTGCGTCTCTAATATTGCTATTGTACGCTGTATAGTTAAACAGAGCCCGGCTAGTTCGAACTACGATTAAATTGAATAAATGTCCTGGTCCCTCGCAGTTTGGATTAACAATTGTTCTGCTGTATTAAGGTATTGACGCTGCCATCTTAGTTCAATCCGCAGTGCGGACGTGTTTAATGTGTCGCGTCCGATGGGTGCGTGGGCGTGGGTCTTGACAACAGCGGGATGCGGCTCCAGTGCTACTATTTCCAGTTACACCGAAATCCAGAAATCATGACGGGCCCGCCAGTCAAGATCCCACAGCAAAAAAATGCCCTGCGAAGATGAGCGTTGCTAGGAAACACTCGTTCTGTCGGATTGTGGAGGCTCTCAATCAAGGTCACAAAGGGAAAGGATGCCGCGCAAGCATCCAGCGCCACTTCGGTGATACCTGAAGTGGCTGGATCAGTGAGCATATAGGCACAGCGGCTGCTCTATGGACCAGTGGGTAGAGTGGTAGCTGCGCAGGGTGCGCAGAGAAACTGGTACCAGCTGACGTGAACTTACCTCGTCGTGTTTGTGCAGCGTATTGCTTCTATCACCTCTACTGTCTTTCAGCACTTCGACCTAAATCAATGCTCAGCGTCACGGTCGTCCACCTGAACAACGGTATGAATAATTAATTGTAGGGTTTAACACGCCGACGCAACACAGGCGATGAGGCACGCCATAGTGGAGGGCTCCGGATTAATTTTGACCGCCTGGGGATCTTCAACGTGCGCCAAAATCTCGCACACACGGGCGTTTTTGCTTTTCGCCTCCATCAGGAAAGCGGCCGCCGCGGCCGGGAATCGAACACGCGTCCTCGTGCTCAGCAGCGCAACGCCTTAGCCACTGAGTAACCACGGTGGTCTGAACCACGTGTGTCTGAACCACAGTACAAAAGACGCCAAGCTAGACTCGCGTCCGTTTACCCTGAAGTGGCGTCTGAGCCACTTAAATAAATTAGTGCCCTGTAAAGAAGGATGACGTGCAGAGCTGGACAAAGTCCACAGTTAACGAAACAAAACACGTTTGTCGTAATTTGCGATGGAGCATCCTTCCTATCCAATTAGCTGTCCGCATAGTGCGCGAAACAAAACACGTTTGTCGTAATTTGCGATGGAGCATCCTTCCTATCCAATTAGCTGAATGAACCTCTGAAGGATACAAGGTTTGTTCTTGCAGATAAACATAGAACTGCCTGTGTCTCTCCCGCGTCGTAAGCATCTTACTGTTGGTGTAAGACCGGGCTCAGACTGTTGCCGCAACTGTCGTAATAATTTTAAAGAATGACGTCCTTTCACGTCTCAGCCAACCGAACTGCGTGACATGCCATTTTTTTACGTCCATAGATCACGATACGGGTTATGCTTCGGTAGTCTAAACATAGCCTAACACAAACCCAATCCGCTCCACCACTAAGGACTCCGGACAGGTCCCATTCAGACTTGGCAGTAATAAAATTACAGTAATGATATTACAGTAATCAAATTACTTTTTGCTGTAATGAGGAATGTAATTAATTACTTTTGAGTATTGGTAATTTAGTAATGTAATGAATAGAGACCGGAACTTTAGCACGAAAAATTACGGTTTTAGGCGCCTATAATAGGCACTGAAAAGTGCCATTTAGGCATTTATAGGCACCAAATACTGTTGTTTAGGGCACATATAGCTCAATTCGTATTTACTTCAGCAGCATACTTTACGACGAATTCATGTCTTGAAGTAAAAACAGCGGACAATTTAAGTCTTGTACAGTGGGAAAGTAATTTTATTTATTCGTGAAAATCAGCCACACAAGAGTTGCTATTTTAACAGATTTACGTGAAATGCAGGGTGATTCGACAACAAAAGAAAAGCTTAAAAGCAATGGGAAGGCACACCCATCTCAATTTTCTACGGCCTGAAATTGTACCACATTTCGGTCGACAATTGTGTGCGAAGAAACCACACTCAACGTTCACTGAAGTTGGAGGAGTGTGCTTGTTCTTCGGGACGCTTCATGATTCCATCTGGAATATAATTATGTTTGGTGCTCAGAACCTTCGGCAGCTCTTTTAGAGCAGGGAATAAAGGAATTTTTTTCGAGACGGAATGGCAGATTGTCAGACAGGAATGGCTCTACCGGAAACCGGTCCTTTGGGGAAGTCCTGGACCTTCGAAATGAGCTCAGCATTCTTAGTCAGAGTTACGCAAAAGCTCTCAGCTGCGGAAATGCTTTTTGCTAAGAGTGTGAAATAAGCACACAAATGTGCCAAGTCATGTTCAAGTGTAGTGTGGTGTAAACAATTTCGGCTGCGACGCTTTTGTCGTCTGCGATGGTGTTAGTAGCAGCGGCGAGTGTATTTGTACTAAATGTCCTTCCTTAGCCGAGTTTTTAAGTCGCAGCAATAGGACATATATGGTGCAAGAGGCACAATCGGTAACTGCTGCTTGAAGACACTACTGCAAACCGAAGAAAGATCTTAACGGCAGGTATTTATTCGTTGACAGAGCAGAACGACCTGCTCAGCTCTTCACAGCACCGTTGAATCCCATAGATTAATCGGTGCCGTGGTTTGTATTGCGTTAGCAATGGAGGGGGCACATGGGCAGAAGTTCTCGCCGTTCGTCCGCGGACACAGCGCGTCAGAAGGACATACAACAAAACAGTTCGTGTGGACAAAGGTGACGTCGGGGTAAGGTTGGCTGCGGTTCGCTGCGTACGGACCTCTGGCAGCTCGGCCGATGGGACGAGCTCTAGGTGGCAGTGAATTGTGCACGGTTTGCGTTTCTCGGCTTGTTTGGCACGGCTCACGGATTTTATTTTTATTTTATTTTATTTTTTTTTTTTGCGAACTGGGTGAGACAAACACTTTGTTGCGGGTGCCTGAAGCGAGAACATTCCGTGCAGACCAGTGGCTCGAAAAACCAAAAAAAAAAGCACATATAACACAAAAAAGGCATTTTAGGGGCTAAAAAGCCCATATAGGCCCATATAGTCAAAGTAGGCACTAAAAAGCCCGTATAGTCAGAATAGGCATTACAGGCACAATAGACTATTGCTTAAAATGCTGCCTTTGCCTTAGTTCATGCTTATATGTTAAATAAGCTTGATACAGACTCAAGGAAAAAATAGGCATTTTGCCTAAAGTTCCGGTCTCTAGTAATGAATTACTTCAGGCCAGTAATTTCATGGAAATTACTCATTACATTCCCAGACGGTATAACCTGGCCGCTTCTCTTACGGCATAAAAAGTTGACCAAGAAAAGTTGACCAAGTAGAGTTGGAACTCAGCGAATGCGAAGGAAACAATGCTTCCAGAGAGCTCTGCCTGCTTTCTCGTGCCTCTTCGTTCCCTTCTCATGCGTTCCGGGAATGCTGTGGCAACAGTCAGTCGGAGTTAAACAAAAACATGCAAAAATGCAAAAAGAACGTGCAAAAACGTGCACTGGTGTACATGAGTTGATAGTGTATGAGTAACGAATTTTTGTTTATGTAATTTCAAAGTAATTTCATTACTTTTGAAAAGTAATAGTAATGTAATGTCATTACTTTCAGTCACCTGTAATTTCTAATGTAATTTAATTACATTTTAGACAATTCTAGTAAAGTAATCATTAATGTAATTTAATTACTCTTTAGAAGTAATTTTGACATTTCTGGTCCCATTGGGCCGTTTAACATCCGCATTTAAACCTCCCAGTAACACAATGGACATGCCATCCATCAGCACGGGCATGAAACCTATAGCTGCGCGTGCACACCCTCCAATTCTCCCTCCCACTATTCTCGACTATAGACCTGCGCACGCATAAACCGGCAACCGGTCATGTACGCATGCTTAGAAGTGACAGACGCCGTCGAAAACATCCCCTGAAACCCCTCTGAAGAAGTGATATTGGCTCACGCCAGTGTTCAAAGCGGGTAAGTTGCTGTTCATCCGGGAGGGATTCGCCGCTACTCGACGAGCTGCACTTGATGTGTTAACGGCGGTGCTAGCAGCTTTCCGTTGTTTTTGCGCCCATTCGCGCTTGTGTTTGGGCCAACGCTTCCATTCTTGCTGTTCCTCCAAATGAACGGCATGCATCCGTCCCATAACGATTTAAAAGCTGGAAGCCCTTGAGCTCTATTCTCGCGTACAAAGATGTGGCTGTCCATTTTTCTTTCCCCTCGTCTGCATCTTACTGTGTGTGTAAGATGTCTGTGTAACACATCAACCCAAACCCGAACCATTGGATTAAGGACAGCGGACTAACAGCTGTGAGCCATGTAATTTCGACATGTAAATCTTCCAACAGCACAACCGGCATTTCATCGGTAGCGGCATGAAGCCTAGCTGTGCGTGCACGCCCCCCTTTTCTACCCACAAACCGTGCACGCATCAACCGGCAACCGGTTATGGCGAATACTTAGGCGTGAAAGACACCGGCGAAAATGTCGCTCGGAAGGCCTTCCAAGCTGGAAAAGAAATATGGGCTCACGCCGGCGTTCCAACTGGGGAAGTTTCTCTTCTACCGGGAGGGATTCGCAATTACTTGGCGAAGTGAATTTGAGCGGAAACGGCGACGGCGGGTTTCGGTCGTTTTAGGGGGCAGCCCTTTGGCAGCCGTTACCTGGGCTTCGCAGGAGCGGCGTCGGTTTATGTCCGCGTAACCGAGTGAGCGAACGCAGCAGCGACGAAAGAAAGGAAACAGAGAAGAGCGTCTAGCGAAGGGTGAAGTAGAGTACGACACGCGCGGCTACGGCGTCGTCTCTCTCACTGCCTTTCCCTCACACATGTCTCTTGCGTGGCCATCATGGAGCGCCCTCCCCCTGACACTTTCCCCAGACGCTGTTCCATTCTCCGCTAATCCAAACCACGTGACGTTTGCGCGGGAGGTTCAAACACGAGATGCAACAACATGCTCGCTGCTCCCTTGTGCGGGGCCAAACCGAACCACGTGATGTTTGCGCGGGAGGTTCAAACACGAGATGCAACAACATGCTCACTGCTCCCTTGTGCGGGGCCAAACCGAACCACGTGACGCTTGCGCGGGAGGTTCAAACACGATTTGCAACATGCTGGCCGGCGGCGGCGGCGCACTGCGAGGTAGCAGCAGGCGAACACTTCCTGAGAGGCGAACACTTCCTGAGACGCAGCAGAAATGCGCTGTGACCGAGAAGAATGCAGCTCGCGCTGCTCATTAATTTCATTAAGGGAGTGTAGTTCGTCAATGCATTTTTTTTACGCCCATCCGTGCTTCTGTTTATTTTTCTAATGTTCTGATAACCGTACTACCGCCGTTAGCTTCCGACTGCGGAACTTGCCAAATAGACAACGGTGGAGGCGAGGGGGAAAATAGTTGTGAAAGAGGTAACGGTGGTAGTGAGGAGGAGCCCCGGAGAGGCGCCGAGTAAATCGATGACACCGGAATGAAAATGGGGGGGGGGGGGGGGGGGTAAGCATTTATACTATTTTGTAGTAAAAAAAAACAAGATAATTAATAATAACAGGCCTGGCAGTGCACATCCCAACGAGCGATGCTAACACTCGCATTCACCTTACTCCTACGATTCTCCTTTTCTTTAGTGGAATCGGATTTAGTCGGGTGACTTTGATACGGTGATTGCTATGATTGCCTTTCAGGTATACATTTAGTTTGAGCAGCAGAGTAATATGAGCTCGATTTTCCGCCTTATTCTTCGCTCAGATGCACAAAGGTTATTTTTCGCGAACTGTACGCGGTGGCCTATCCAGAGCTAGATATTCATAAAAATTCTGAAAGAGCAACATTTCAAAATACCCGTTAGCAAGGACTGCTGCCGAATACGTTCAAATTCCAGACGACATTTTAACCAAAGCTTACCTTGGGTTCAGGAAATTTCCACGTGACGGGAAACATCTGCTGTCCAGCATACTCTCGCTCTAAATGTACTGTTGCAAATGAACACAACCCAAGAACATTTGTATAGGCTCACACACACGCGCACACGACACACAACACGCACAACACACACACAACACACACACAACGCACACAACACACACACACACGCACACGCACGCACACACACACATGCACGCACACGCACGCACGCACGCACGCACGCACACGCACACACGCACACACACACACACGCACACACACACACACGCGCGCGCGAGCGTATTTACCCGCTTTTATAAGTTTACCCTAATATAGATCCCCGTGGCTTTGAAGACATGGAGGGAGAATTCCACGTATAAGTAGATGCGCCACTGACATGCCAACAGAGATAGGATATCACTCCAAGTCCAGACCTTTTCTCTTGCTCGAAGTGTACGTCTGGTCGTTGTCGACAGCGGAACGCCATGGTCTATTGACGGCGTATTCGCATATTTCTGACAAACGACGAAGGCGTTATTCTTCAAATAAAGTTTGGTGGAAAATATTTCTCCGGCGAAGTTTTATCCCTGTGCCCCTGCGTTTCGCGCTGGCTGCATTTTTAAAGGAGTTCCAAGTGGCCCAGTCTTTCGCAAAACTGAAAATCTTCAGAGTTCCGCACATGTACTCGATTGGAGGTGCACTGTGGAGGACAGAGAAATCCCGCTGGAGGTCTCGCTGCCTTCTCACAGTTTACTGTGGTGACACATGATGGGAATCGCAGCTCTGCGGGGGGGAATCGAAGCCCCGACCTCGTGCAAAACGGGCAAAGCCTTAACAGGGTTTTGGTCTTCGCCCTTGCAAGTTGACACCGCAGGCAGCTAGCTATTTCAGATATGAAAGAAGGATTTCGGGGCGTAGTATCAACTTCCCCCTGCAAAGTCAAGCATACATCGCATTTCTTTATTAAAAAAATACAAGTTCTCTTTCTGTCTGCTTCTTCTTCTTTTTTACAGCCGAGATGTTATAATCTAACCCCCGTTTTTTTGCGTGAGTAGACAGAGAAATCGACTCCCCTCCAGTGACTTAGGCACGCCGCCTCTCTTCGGCAACCTGCTCGCCACCGGCGCTTCATGGTGCCATTTATATTTACCCTAAAAGTAATGTCTTCCGGGCAAAGCATTTTTGTTTAGAATTGGAGCCGACTTTTTTGAGATGGGTGTAAGCTTGGTCTTTGTAAGCTGGCTTTTCTACATTATAGGTTTCACAGTGAAGCCTACTCACAAATGAAATAGGCGCAACGGGCGCGAGCGCGGCAGCAGGAGAATACCGACGACGATAGGGCCGCGGCAGCCATGCGTAAGCACGATGCTCTTCGGTGCCCCGAATACCGCAAGGAGGAAAACGCTAGACGCCGGCGTAGCTAGAATCCCTCTGAACGCTTTCCCAGCTCGGCGTTGCGGTTTCAGCGTGAGTTTGTGGGAAAACAATAAGCCACAACCAGCTACACAGGTCATCCACCTCCGCAGGGTGGAATTGCACCAATTTTTTTTTCCCTTTAGTTATTTGCATATGATGTTGGGGAGAAGAGCTAGAAGGGTAGGAAACGTACGTACGCTACATTTGCTGTAGTTTCGCAACTCAAAGTGCTCAGTCCGAGAGTTGAGGAGCAAAAACAACCCAATTTGTCCAGCTTGAATGTGCTTATTTCTGTTAAAAACTTCATCATTGACAAATGCAGCGAAGGAGGGATGGATTCACGCCCCCCTCACGCATATTTGTGAAATATTTGGATTCGAGGAGGAGGAAGTGGAAGAGGCCACTGACTGCTCCTATAATAAATAGCATGCCAATAACTAACTCTTTTCCTTCGCGAGTGAGGAGTTAAGCTTACTCAACTTTTACCCCGTTTACTTCTACCCCGCACGATGGCGAGTCATTTACAATGCCCGTGCAGAAAAAAAAAATTAATAGAAAACGGATATTATGTGGAAGGTGGTTTCTTTTACTTTGTCTTGAATATTTAAGTTTTGTTTTCCTCTTTATCAAGCTCGACATTTTTATCTTTATTTTCTACGAGAAATGCCATTAAAAAAACACTGAGAAATGTAAGAGCCAATGAAAGGCTTTCGAGCATTGCCATCTATAGAGCAATAACTTGCGATCTTCAGGCGGGGTGCTGCCAAGCTGTAGACTTGGGAGTACACGCCGAATTTAATAAAGGGGGCTTTTCTTCGCAGCCTCTAGAAACGTCTTGGTGGATTGTTGTCACTGCTTTTATACAGACCGTCCGAGGAACCGCGCCTTTAAATACCCAAGGGCTGCAAGGCGGAGAGATAACGCAACACATTTTGAACAACAAACAAGACATCACCAGACGTGAAACACCTGATCAGCAGCGGTCATTTTATTATTGCCTCATTCAGGTTTTCTTCATGCACTGACCGAGCGCCGCGCTCACGTATGCGGCCGAAGATGCGGCTATTATTATATAGTTGTCGAATAAAGACGACAGGCCGTTTACGCTGCACGCCATTTTCCTTTTCGCGCTCGGAAACAAGCCGTCCCGCGCGCACAACCGTGGGGCGTCGAACAGAAGCGCGCTTCCTCTTGATGCTGACGCCCAAAAAGCCGACACTCCTTGAGCTGCGAGAAAAGCGGGCCGCAGAGCTATCACGCGGCAACACTCTGCTCGCGAGTGAAGCACGAACAGGAAGGGAAGGGCGTGCGGCTTATATAATGCAACTGCGAAAACCATTACGCGCCGCGTTGGCTTGTCTGCGAGCCATGATGGATCGTCGTCTGCTACCGCGCCGACTGCCGTCGTCTGCGTTGCCTACTGCTCGCTGCCGCCGCCGCTGTTCGCAGCAGTCGAGGAGAGGCATCTTTTCGCCGGCGCTGTAATTATTCGCGATAAAGGTTCGCCCGAAAACAAGAAAGTAACCCTCCCCGGCGACAGAGAGAGGAACGGCTGATTTTGGGGTAACATTTCCTATCATTTATTAATCTTTAACTGAAGGCACGAAAGCGAAAAAGACGCTCACTGAAAAGGAAAAAGAAGAAACAGCGAGGAGAAAGAAAAAAGACCTTCCCGAAGAAGGGGCATCGCTCTCATCATTCCACACCATGGGAGAGGCTAGAGAGCAGACCACTTTTATGGGTGCAGATTTTAAATAAGAGCCCTTTCTTTGTTGCTCTCTTCGGCAACCCTCAATTTTGCTGTTAAACTCAGCGCGGCGACTTAAGTTATGCTTTAAATGTCCAGGATCCGGGGGTAATTAATGAAAACACATAGACGAGGTTTTTAATGTGTTTCAATTATTACCGTCGCCGGTTATAGAAGGTAATTTAGCAAAGTAACCATGTTAACGAAAGTCATACAACCGCAGTCATCCAGTGCGACCTCCCCCCCCCCCCCCCCCCCTCCTTTCTCCACCTATTATTGTACGCTGTATCCTATTCTCCCTGGGAAAGCTGCCGCTAGCATTGCAAATAGCATCCATTGCATCGGATGGCTTTGGACTTCCCGACAATTCAACGCTACGCTGGCTTCAAAGTGTCGCTGCTGGAATGTACTTTGAAACGATGACTTTCGGGAATTCGTGTTTTTATAATGGGCCACGCTTTGTAGCAATCAATGTTCTACTCCCGTAACTAACGGGAATGGAGACACAGTAGCGAAATGTTAAAACGTGTTTATGTGCGAGTGTAGGTCCCCGTCTGTAAAACCAGTGATGTCTGAAGCCGCCGAGCTGGGAAAGAGGAGCGAGCTCCGGAGGACGAGGGTGCCTGGAGATCGAGGGGAGTGCGCGCCGTGCAAGGGACGGAGTAGCGCGCGGCGTAGTTTGTGAGAGCAAGGAGGCGTACGCGATCATCCCGCTGCACGCCCCGCTCAGGTTCGAAGCGGGCGCGCCTCCGAAATCAAATTCAGAGAAAAGCCCATCGATGCACTTCTCACCGCCCTCCCGGGAGAAGCCCACGAAGAAAAAATTTCTGGATTCGCTGCAAACGTCGTCGAAAGACGATAGTCTGCCGCAGCTCCTGCACGTAACTGACTCTTATCCTTAGCCCGCCCACCCCTCACGCTGTCCCTTCCCCTCATCCCCCCCCCCCCACTTTGGTGGTCCTCCCATGATAAACGCAATAGAATGACAAACGCAATATAATCAAATCAACTTTTCCGCGCCCGCACTGCTGGCGCGTCACCTGTTCGAACGTTGTGTTACTGTTTTGGCCGTTGGTCGCAGAGGCCATGCTTAGCACTCGAGCCACGAGCTCCAGGCTTGAGCGCGGGCCCTTTTTGTTTTATGTGGGTAAGATATTGTTGTAACGCGTTTTTTTTTTTGTGTGGGTGTGTTTGCTATCTCACATGAGTTTTGTATTTATGTTTTGCTTCAAATATGCCAAATGGTTTATTGCTGAACAGTGTTGACAAGTCTGCAATATGCTACCACATTTACTAGTTTGGAAATGCTTTGCTTATATAACCGTCTCGTTCAAGGATAGTCCTAACATTTGTCCGGGCGGCACAGTCGACGGACAGACAGACAGACAGACAGACAGACAGACAGACAGACAGACAGACAGACAGACAGACAGACAGACAGACAGACAGACAGACAGACAGACAGACAGACAGACAGACAGACCGAAAAGTTTTGCGTTTAGGTAGCCCAAGAAAGGTTATCGTCCTTAAAAATAACTGAAGAATGCAGATTCAATGCCGCGTAGTGGACTCGAGGACCGTGTGCACATCACGGGCACACCGCCTGCCTGTCTGCCTGCCTGAAAAAAAAAAAAAAAAAAACAGGTGAAATGATGATTTAACGTGAAATGGATATAGGTAACACCGGTCAAAGGTACGAAAACTGCTGTCATGGCTCATACAATTCCTTATTATTCGGCGCAAAGGAAACCCCAGACATATTTGAGGCAACATAAATAACTACACAACATACATGCATAACTGAGAGGGCCAACGTTCTGTTAAGTAGGAATACATGTTTGATTGGTTTTTACGGTAGCAGATTAAACAGCAATGCGTTAAAACGATGCCAGAGGGGGGCGAGATAAAAGCAAACACTAGAACAGGAGATTTTAGCTGGAGTCTCTCCATCCCCCTCCCTCTTTTTCTCTTTCTCTCTATCAAATTAAACTAGGCCACCATATAAGTAAAAAGCTGGTCAAGTGCGTGAGAAAAAAAAAGTTAAAGAATATTCATCGGCATTTTCTATGAGATGACTGTTCGGAATCGCTTCTTATGTCTAAGTTCGCCGACGAGTCTTCTGCCAATACAGACTACATATTCTACAAACGCGACATCGCACTCACTGCAGCTACTTGTTGCAGAATCCGATGCTGATGCCACACTGCCCTGAAACTCTGGGCGTGACTTCCGATGTGCGCACATTTTAACAGCAGAGCTGTTTAAGCATTTAGTTCCGTCGTATAGGCTCGCCAGAAAAAATACTACGACGCGCACGGGATGTGCGCGTTGTGAGGAACGCCCGGCAGCAGCCGTGCTTGCACGAGGGCTTCTGCAACGTGAAGAGCTAAAAAAAAACTGTGGTTGATTCCTCTCTCATAGGAAGCGGTAAAACACGAAAGTGAAATGTGCAGCGAAATCTGCAGCTGAGCATGATTTGCGGTCGGCGGCTGTCTTGTGGGTGTGCTTGGCGAGCGACGTCCTGCTGGAGGGTCACTTCGGTAAAGGTGTACTGGAGTAATTTCCGTGGCGGATATGACATCAGTGAAATCTTGGTGTATCCCGGCATAAAACACTTTCTTGTTAAAATATAAAACCCGAAAGCGAACAACCCTAAGTATAACGTACTCTTTAGTACTAAAGGTTGCTTCCCCGCAAGAAGACCCTGTGTGCACGGGTGCACCCTTTACAGGCCTCTTGGTTCGCTGTACTGGCGTCATTTCCGTGACGGATATGACGTAAGTGAAATATTCGTGAACCCCGGAATAAAACACTTTCGTGTTAAAAATACAAAAAAAAAAAACACCGAGCGCGCGTGAGCGTGCGCCTGATGAGGAGCTCCTGGCGCCGCGGCCTGCTCGACCTTCGAGAACACTCTGCCCAGCGTTCGTGGAGTGACCTCTCGCCTGCTCTTCTCGCCAATTCACGTGCGTTCACGCCTAAAGCGTGAACACAGAGAGAATATAACTTATTAGTTAGTATACCTAATTAGTATACCTAATATCAGTTATGATGTGTCTTGAAAGTGGTGCTGGGGGGCCGCTTAATCTATCGTCTGTCGGACAAAACTCTAGATAATTCTAAGCCCACACGTATCGACTTCTGCAGACAGGCGCCTTTGCAAGTCCTGCCGTCCTGACCCAGATCCACCCAGCTCTATAATACCCTACTTCGAAAGGTGCCATGTTGGGCTAGTTGGTGGTTTTAAGATGCAAAGGAAGGAACAGCGCACATTCTAACAAAGGACGGACAGAGTAACTGAGTATCATTCTAACAAAGGACGGATGGACAGACGGACAGCGCACATTCTAACAAAGGACGGACCATACTTCGACCTGATGCCTGTGTTTCCATCATGCCACACTATCCCAATCATCTGGGCTTGCCCAAAAAAAAACTTTCCTGAAGTGGGGAGCATAGACGCCGAGTTCGCGCTACAGACGTCGAGTTCGCGAAGCCGGTTGGCGCGGGTTCTAGCGCGTGCTAACGCGCTCCACTTAGGGAGGATGGTGAGTAGGAGGAGGAGGAATAAACATTATTGAATCCAGGCTTCGGGTGATTAAGCCGGGCTGGTTCCTACGTCCGGGGTCCCATTGGTCCTGCAGGTCTCAACGGCTAAGGGTATAAGCTGGCGCTGACCCTCCGCGTCCGAGGCCCCGATGGCCGTCTCCCAGGGGTTGGGGTGGTTTCACAGTCGTGGCGTCTTGAGGTGCCGGACGGTTGGGGCAGGCAAGGACCATGTGGTAGATGGTGCCGTGGGCCTGTTGGCAGTTGGGAGTTGGGACATGCGGGTGAGGGGTAGAGCAGGCTCATTCTGGATGGTGTTGGGTAGGTGTTGCTCTGGAGCAGGCGCCCCTTGTCTTGTTTTCCCTTGTCAAGCAAATGATGAGCTGGTGGCAGAGTGTTCCGTTGCTGCGGACAAAACGAACCGGGCCTGCCAGTCATGGAGAATTTTCAGCGGCAAGTTCGGAAATCCATGTGAGGGGCAACAGCCCGGTCTCCTACGAAGGGAGACGGTCCGCCAGCTCTGCTGTTTCTCCAGCCTTGCACCACTATTGCGAGCTGCTCGAATTTGTTGGTTTTATTTTTCCTGGCGCACGCGTTACAGAACTCGTTGAAGAGAATGGGAATTTATTGCGCACCGTTTCTTCAGGCTTTATTTTTTCTGATATTGCCCCACTATAACACGCGTCGAAGCCAATGGGAATTTAACATACGCCGAGGGTTAGCTGTTTCGTGGGCGCTTTTTTGCGGACACCAGTCGGGGCGCGCTTTCGCACACGTACCCAAGCAACGCTTTCGCGTTGACAAGACACGTGTTTTCAAGAAGGCGTGCACATTTTTTTTTTTTTTTTCTGGCACAGCGCTACCCGTCCCACAGAAGTTCGAATCGAGCTGCATACGTCGTTTTTGAAACTGATCAAAATGCACGAAACGTCTGTATGCACGCAAGCTAGCTACTTTCCTCTTACGTTACGCGTGATAACGGCTGACAAGTCGAGACATCAGGCCCAAGACAAGACATCCTTGAAATGCGGACGGGGTATTAAGTGGTTTTGCAGGAGCTAGTGAAACCTTCTCTTCGACAGGATAAAAACTACAGCAAAATGTCACTACGGTTAGCGCGAATGTTTCTGGCATGCATTCATTTATGTTAGTGTCATAAGAACTCAAAGCGACCGGAATCAAATATTCCTGGCGAAAGTTCGCAGACAGCGTGCGGTTCGGGGTACTTCCAACCAATTCCAATTCTTGTTCCGGCAGCCGCCTTCTTGTGCTTTCCCGCGTTTTTTGTCCGTACTTGGCTTCTGCCAGCAGCGATGTCGCACCATGCATTTTACGGTGTTCTTCTTAACCAGTTGGCGTCGCTCCAACCCAAACGACGGCTGCAAAAAAGGCGCGAATAATTATACGCCTCGAGCTTCGCGATCGCCGCGCTGCCTGCCGCCGCTTCTCCGCGGCGCGTACGGGATGTCCGCTGCGCAGCTGATAGCGGCTCATGCAGTGTGTTGGTTCTCTTTCGCTTCTTTTTGCCCTTTTGCGCCCTAAACGTCTTGTTATGGTGATGTCTGTAAGCAAATAGTACGTTTAGGGCACTTCAAAAAACAGCATCGTCCTGATTAGAGTGCTCGAACGCCAACAAGAGCTAACCGGGGACGCGGTACTGCGCGCTTCTTCTCCGCTTTTACGGGCGTCGGCGACGGCAGGCATATCACAACTGTCACCTCCGAATATCTCAGGCGCAAGTGAATCCTATTGACGCCTTGTTTGACCTGCTGTTGGCACAGTGAGAGGTTCGTTTCGTTTTGCAGCGCGGACAACGAATTCGGCCTTGTTCTGAATGTATACACCGTAGAAAAAAATTAGCACCATCTTCAGAACGCTGAGTAGATGCGGGGAATCGCGGGGTTCACCTACATTTCCCCCAAATTCGACTACGAACACAACGGAAACACAACGCTTGCTTGCGCTTGCTTGCGCCAACCCACTAACTGACGGGACTGTTGCTTCCATCACACTTCATCGGAAGAACGGAGTGAAGGGGAGTCAACCGCAGCCAGCACTGAACTGAACGCGCGCAGCGCGCTACCCGATTTACATTCAAGGTTGAAGGAGAGGAGACGAGAGGAGGAGAGATGCGCAAGCGCCGAGCATGCGCCGCGAAAGCACAAGCGAGAACGCGAGAGAAGCGAAAGCGAAGTGCACGCAGCTGGTACGAGAGAAGAAGTGGCGGGAGTATCGCGCAGCTGTGGGAGAGAGGGAAGGAGGAGAGTTGCGCATGCGCAGTGTGAGTGCGGACGCCGATGCGGGACATGCCCAGACTATAAGATGCTCCGCATCTAAAATCATTCGGGGAGGTGATTACCTAATACCTGACAATAACTTGTGCCTTTTATAGAGGCCACGCGAACATGTTAACTATACTCCAAGTCTGTGGGTCGTTAAATACGTGCCCACTCCCGCCTGATAGCATGGACCAAGGAGAGTTAATGAAACCACGGAAAAATAAATGGTGTGCCAAGTCCGGAAGCAATGTAATAGCTCGTGCGGGAATGAAAAAACCCAGTGCAGCTTCGGAAATCACAGAGACGTTCGTCTTAGGCAAGATAGGACTTACTATAGACCAACTAGATGCGAAATGCACTGATATTTTCCAAGACAGGGTGGGCGAGCAGGGGGGCACTTAACTATCGTTGCGTACAAATGCGGAGCGAAATCGAGGAATGACGGTTTTAGTAATCACACACAAGCTGCGCGTTCACCTTTATTTTGTTTTTAGACTTTAACGAACAGCTGATCACTCTGCGGACAGATTTTTTGAAGTATACAGTAAGGAAGTTCACAAGCGATAAAAGGCGTCGTCGGAAGAGTGTGGTATCTGATAAGGACCTCTGATTTCACTTTTGTGCTAGATTCTGCAGGGGACCCGTTGTCATACGACGATGTTTCGAAAAAGCGTTTAGTCGCGGACGTGGATATAAGCGGAGGATACATGTAGCAGATGATGACTGTTTACGAGGGCTCACATCTCGACAAGACGACCCAGCCGTAAATTCTTTGTGCTGACTCCCGAATGTAATTTTCAATTATTCATCGTATTTACTGCGTAGAATATCCGTAAAATTTATGCACATTGGCTTCTTCAGGGTAGATCAATATCCGAGATATGAAGCGTAACTGGCGGGCTGTCAGGTATGAGTGCTCCGCTAGATTATGAAAGCACACGAAACCGATTTACATCGCAGTGTATAGCCGTAGCATGAGCATCTGAACGAACGCTGCTTACGGAGGTACTGTTAGTAAATTTCAGGGCAGTGGAATTACAATCAGCTCCATGCATATATGCCGGTTTCGTGACGCCGGCTTGTGACCCACACCTGGCGCTTATGTGGACCGAATTTACCACAGTAAGATCGCGTCAGAAGCATTTACACTCTCGTAAATACACCACATTTGAGAACTGAGTGACTGCTCCACATAAATATGTATTTCCAACGCGTACAAACGCAAAATATTAGTGGCGAACGTGCCGCGAAAGCAACGGCGACAGTGGTGAGTATAGCCGGTGACTCCCGCGACTGCTTTCGAAACGGGCCGCTAGGGGGATTGCAGTGGCGTCCCTACAGGCAGCGCTCGAGGGGTATAGGGGCGCCCCGTGTACTTTTGTAGACATTTGTCTCTGCGAAAACGCTGCATGGCGCTCAAACCGACATAAGGACTGGCAGGCACGTCCTTATGTCGGTTTGTGACATGGGGACGTGCCATCTTCCGTCGCTCTTAAGTAGCTGCTTTTACGAAGTGACTGCTTCTGGGTTGGCGGAGAGATGTTTCTTTTTATCTGAACTATTTTGCGAATGAGAGGTGGTGGAACGGCCAAAGGGCGTTGTAACAAGGGACGTTGTAACGAGTGTGTTTTAACAAGGGACAGCCATCTTGGACACATGTACCGGTATAGTTCTGGTTGTATTTCCAGTTAAATGTAGAGGCCCGTCTTGTTGTCACTGCACCCTAATTAATAAAATCAAAAAACGCATATAACCTCTAAGTCTGAGTAAAAAGTGTCCACAAAAACACTTGTAACAGTCTCTTCCCTGACTTCGCCTGCATGCATGCGCACGTTATGTTCCTTGTGCATCGAACCCATCAGACAAGCGCATGCCGAACCCAAAAGGTGATGATTTCTGGGAAATATCCTTCTGCAAGGCTACAACATATGGTGTCGAAATATGCTTTGGTACAGCCTCCCTATTATATTTTGAATCCCCCACACAAACATGCGTGGAAATGAAACAATCAGGGAAAGAACTTTTCACGAATATTTGTAAAGCACCCTCACGCGTGAGGGTGCATTACAACGATTACGGGTGCACACACGCATGTTCGTGTGTGTGTGCGTGTGCGTGTGTGTGTGTGTGTTCATGAGAGAGAGAGAGAGAGAGAGAGCGAGAGAGAGGGAAGGTATTAAACACAAAAAACTCCCACCTCCCCTCGCGGGAACCCCTGTGTAGATGCGACGCATAGGGGGTTCACGTTGCAGCATTGGACAGCGGAGGAACGGCGCTGGAACGATGGAGCGGAGCGGCGCAGGCACCGCGTTTTATAGCGCGCATAACGGTGAGGGGACGCGCCGGCGCCAGTGCGTCTGCCGCGGCTATGACGCAACACAATCCAACACAATCCACTTTAATCCAATCCAAATCCAATCTAATCCAATCCAATCCAATCCAATCCAAGCCAAGCCAAGCCATTCGAATCCAAACCAATGCCCCTCGCGAGAGAGTGTTCGCTATCGGAGAGGAGAGGGGGTGAGCGGCGGAGAGCGCAGCTCACGCGGCGAGGAGAATGGGGGAGGGGCGGACGCCGACAACAACGCCGACGCCGGATGCAGGGACAAGGCGAGTGAATGAGATGCAGTCGCATCTAAAAGTGTGATTTTTTGTCATTTCATAGAAGTTTGATTCATGGTCAATGTGCAGGGGCGCACCTACGGGGGGTGGGGCTGTAACCGCCCCCCCCCCCCCTCCCAGACGTCCGTCGACCCAATCCCCTCCCCCCTCTTCCACCGAACCGGAAATCGAAGTTGACCGAGCGAAGTTTGTAGTCTCGGAAGCTTCGATTGTTGGACATTCTTAGCTAAATCTCGATAAAGAATATTGTTACTGGTAATAAAAAATAAAAAAAGAAGAAAACAGGACCACAAGCTTTTAAGACTATGCTCTTCTTAAGAGTACGTAGGACCAACTTGCGTATCCCTTGAAGTAGTTTAACAAAAAGAACGAAGGAATTTCTTACTGACAGAAAAAGTTTCCGTGTGCAGAATATGTCTGATAGCGTAAGAATCCCTGGGGGTTAAAATTAATCCATAGCCCCCCCCCCCCCCCTACTGCGTTGCGCGCGCCTCATAATCCACGTTACACCGCAATTACAATATTTGTAGGGCCACATTACACCACTTTCTGAACTTCTGTGCGCATCGCAGTCACGAGATTTGAATCCTTAGTCTACTTCTAAAAAAAGGGGGACGCTGAAATTTTTCATTGTTGTCAAGCTTGCCTTCTGGACTCAAGCCAAATCTAATAAGATGAGATCGAATTTATTTTACTTTAGTTGAAAGCTAAAACAAGTGAAATAACCCCCAATCTCCCATTAAATAAAAAAAAACGGTTCGCTTTTCCTTTATATACTATATCGTCTGAGTTTATAACATCCTAGCGAGAAAAACTGCAACGTTTTTCTCGCAGTTAGGAAAACCAGTGAACACGGGTAACGATGATGTTGTGCTGAAAAGACTTCCAGAGATATGGGTTAATGTGACTACGCAGTGCAATTCGTGCCGACGTATACTAACACTTGCAGGTAGATCGAATTTGAGTAAACTTTCGCATTCAGACGTATTTCAAGTTTAGGCCGGCTCTATCTTTGTTCCTCAGAACTGGCTTGCTTGCGCCGCCCGCTCCATCGCCGTGCAAAAGATATTTTACAGCTGGTAGACAGGGGAACAGCCTCTTTTTCGAAGCTGGTATAGCAACGAATAATAGTAAACTGTACTACAATGTTTTTTTTTTTTTCTGCATTTCTGCAAAAATGAGGGGAACAAAGAGACTGCACGTGCTTTACGCTTTGCTTGACTTCGTCAGAAAAGAAGGCATTCAGAAATGCTTTAGTCGCATTTTCTTCCCGGTCAAGGGATACTATACCTATACCAACCCCAGGGGCAGAATGCTGCACGCGTTTAACATGCATCAAAATGTCACCCTTCTAACTGACCCCCAACAAAGCCCAAGAATAGGCAACAGCGTGACCAGGGACACTACCCCTGACCTCACCTTGACCAAATTTGTCCCCCATGGCAGCTGGACCCACCTAGGTGAGTACTTGAGCAGTGATCACGCCATCCTGGCCACCACCATATAGGAGAAGACTATAAGGCCAAGATAGGAGCCGCCCGCCTCACGGATTGGGCCAAGCTGAGAGAGAGGTTCGAGGACAACGAAACCAACCCGAAGTTTCCCGCACCCCACCGTCTATACAAGACTGGATCGCACAACCCCGTCAAGACGTGCAGGAATGCACCAAACAGCTACAGACCACAACTACCACCCCGTGCACCGACGCTCGGCTTCTTCACATGTGGGAGGCCTGCCGCAGCCTCTTAAAGTGGTGGAAGAAACAAAAGCATAATCGCAAACTTAAGAAGCGGATCGCACAGCTCACGGCCGACGCAGCGCGACACGCAGCTATGCTCTGCTGAGAGAATTGGCTCACGCTCTGCAACGGGCTAAGGAGTACGTTGAGCACCCGCAAAATCTGGAAACTGCTTCACTCCATCATTAATCCGGCCCCCAGAAAGACGTAATCCCAATACCGCATGACGCGAATCATCCAACAACACCCCGGGGGCATGGTAGATCTCATCGACACCCTCCGGGCTCGGTACCTCTCCGATCGCCCGTCCGAGCCACTCCCATTATACACTGGTAGCCCAAACCCCCTACTGGACGAGGACCTCTATCTACATGACGTCGCTGCAGCCATTAGTGGTCTCCGCAGGCACAGGGCACTGGGCATGGACCAAATATCAAACAAGGTTTTGGTCAATTTGGACGATCAATCTCTATTAGACCTCACCTCCCACCTCAACCAAATATGGCGGGCTGGTATTCTTCCAGCTGAATGGAAAACAGCAGAGGTCCGCCTAATAGCGAAGCCGGGCAAACTACCCAGCAAAGAAAATTTACGTCCCATTTACCTCACATCCTGCGTGTGGAGCTTCTGGAACACATCGTCCTCAACCGGCCCCAAACGTACCTAGAAGACACAGGAAAGTTTCCCGGGACCATGGTAGGCTTCCGCCCCAATCTTTCCCCGCAGGACAACGTACTTCAAATCAAAGAGGAGGTAATGGCACCGGCCACACGAAATTATCCTACTGCCATTTTGGCACTAGACCTAAAAGGCCCATTTGACCATGTGAAGCACACCGCCATCTTGCTTCGACTCAGCTCCCTCGGCTGCGGCACAAGAACCTACCAGTACGTTCGAGACTTCGTCACCAACAGACAAGCCATCCACAAGGTCGGGGACCACGCCACAGATATTTTCTCTCTGGGTGGGCCCGGCACCCCTCAGGGGGGAGTCCTATTAACCATGCTGTTTAACATCGCCCTGCTCGGCCTTCATTCCCTAAACGACATACCGGGTATCCAGCACGGCCTGTATGCGGACCTGGTCTTCCACTGGATCTATAGGGGAGATTGAGAACCGATTGCAGACGGCAGCGGAAGCAGTGAACCGCTACGCCCAATCGTGCGGTCTTAGTTGTGCCCCCCAGAAGTCTGAACTGCTACTGGTCTCCCGCCGCAAAAATCAGCCACGCGGATCTCCGAAGATCAACATCCACATGGATGGCCATACCACCCCCCCCTCCTCTCTCTCTACACATCAAGATCCTTGGCATGACTTTCCAAGCAGACCGCACATCCTCCATTCTAAACAACGAGCTGAAACACACGACAGAAGAAGTAACGCACATTTATTTATTTATTTATTTATTTATTTATTTATTTATTTATTTATTTATTTATTACAAGTACCTACATCGCCCATTGGGAATTGTTGTAGGGGGTTACAGTAGAAAATAGAATACAAACAGCAAATTATGACCAAACTAAAATCATTCATGATATCATACAAGAAAAATCTATGCACTTACAGCACAGCATTCTAACAAAAGTAAAAAAAAAACACAGAAGTACAGAGAAAGCAGTAATTATACATATCCAAAATAAACAACCAAATGAAGGACGAAGCGAACATTAAATGCATGGGTTATTTCATCGACTCAAAACGCTGCTACAGAAATTAGAATCGGAGAGTATTGGTATTTTTAGCGCATTCCAGTCACTAATAGAGTTTAGAAAGAAAGTGTATTTAAACACATTCAATCGACAGGTATATTCTCTAATTTTATATACGTGATCTTTCCGTTCGGACATATAACTAGGCGTCTTTAAATACCGTCCTTTATTTAATCCAGTCTTACCATGGTATACATTACAAAGAAATTTAAGTCTTTGAACTTTCCGTCGTCCTCAAAAGGGTTTCCATCCATTGCAAGGCCTGAAGAATTTCAGAACTTCTTATTTTAAAATCATAATTACCTGTTACAAACCTGCCAGCCTTTTTTTGCACCCTCTCCAACTTTTCTTTCAGTAAATTAGTGAAAGGGTCCCAAGTTTACGGCCGCTTAGATAATCCTTAATCCAGTCTATAAGGGTTGTAGGAATACCAAGAAATGACGACTTATGCAGCAAAAGACTGTGGGGACGATATCAAAGGCATTTTTAAAGTCCAAAAATACAGCGTCAAATTCAATGCCTTGGTCAAATGATAAAGTGATGTCATGTACGAATTCGGTTATCTGTGTAACACAAGAAAGACCTGCGCGTAAGCGATGTTGAGACGGAGTGAAAAAAATTATCTTGAAGGTGTTTTATAAGGCAAGAATAAATTATGTGTTCCAGTGTCTTGCAACAAACGGGGGTTAGTGATACCGGTCTATAGTTAAATACTTTATCGCGGTGGCCGGATTTGTGCAAAGGCGTGATACTGGCGAGCTTCCACTCTAGTGGCAGTTTTCCACACCTTATCAATGCATCATACAAGGCGCATTTACCAGACCAGACGCATTTCCTCCAAAACGAGAGGTAAAAGGGAGGCGGACATGCTTCGGCTAGTCCAAGCATTCATCATATTCCGGATCACCTACTCTATACCGTACGCTCTTAAGGCCGCGACAGAACTAAAGAAAGTAGGCGCAATAATCAGGAAAGCCTACAAGCAAGCCATCGGACTCTCAGCAAGCACCTCCACAGACCGACTCATCAAGCTTGGCATCCACAACACCGCAGAAGAATTAATCGAGGCCCACCACTCAAGCCAAAGAGTGCGACTGGGGACCACAGAAGCGGGCAGAGCCATTCTCTCCCGCCTGGGACTTTCAGTCCCACTTCAACATTTACCTCCTGAGCTAAGAAGGATCCCACACACAATCCGTCAATGCCTCATTGTTCCCCCTCTACCACGCAACATTCACCGTGTGCACCACGCGGCAAGACGAGAGGCCAGAGCCAGCGCAATTTCGAGGCAATACGGAAACGAATCCGACACTGCCTACGCGGATGCTGCCACACATCCCGGGATACAGGTCACGACCTCTGTTGTGGTCATGAAGAAACGCCACCACACCAGTCTCACTATACCACGAAGGAAACGGTCATCGCCCTCGCCGTGAGCCAAACCACAGCTACTGTCACCATCACCGACTCGCAGAAGGCGTGCCGAAATTTCCCCAATGGAAGAATTTACCGTACAAGCATCAAGATTCTTGCACAACGTCCCCCAAACCGCCCATCAAGATCATCTGGGCCCCCGCTCATGTTGACGTTCCGGGAAATGAGACCGCCCATCTCCTGGCTCGAGGGCTATCCCGCCGAGCCGCTGTTGCCCGAAGGGAGCCTGAACGCATGCACCCGATGGTCACGTACGAAGAAATCACACAACACTACCGACTAGAGCAACAACATTGCCCCCCAGCACAGAAGCAACTGCCGAGAGGGCTAAAGCGATTCCTCCGTGGCCTTCATACGAACACTTTCCCCCACCCAACCAGAAGTCACATTTTGGTTCCTACGGGTTTCACCCGCAGTGCCGCCTGCGAGGCCCCCAGGACACTCTACCACATTGTAGGAGGCTACGATCAAGTTCCACTTCCCCGCCCCAATCCCTATACCACCCATGCGCTTTGAGGGAGAGCCTTGGACAGCTCCACCCTCTAGGATCAGCGTCAGCTGGTCGAGAGGGCTGTGGACGCAACCTGAGATCAAGGTGTCCTAGAATAAGGAAACCACGCCGAAGACTCCATTTTATTTTTTTATCAATAAAGAAAGTTTATTCCCTTTTCTCCTTCCCACCCTGATCTCCCATCCTCCCTTCCATTCCATTCTACTTCCACACTCGGGTCCAGGCTTCGGGCAATGGCAAAAAGACTACCCGCGTCTTTTTTATATATATTGTAAAGGAGATAGTCGGCGTTCCGGTAGAAGGCTGGGCTCGTTTATTCACGAACGAGGCGTCGACGCAGACGGGGTGAGCCGAAACGACCAGCTTTACGCGACACAGACGGTGAACGAGCGCATCCTCTTCCTCGAGCGGCCTCCGGCGCAGCATGTCCACGTAAGGGGATTTGCCCGTTGTGGCTGATGCTCATCACAGTTCTCATGGGCGCAACATGCTTACTACAATATATATATAGAAGGGTGTGCCCATCATTATATTCCTCCTGCAGGTGAATTTTATATGTCATGGCGGCTGTCTTGACGCTTAATTTTTTTTTGTGACAAATAAGAAAAACTCGACAACTACTCCTTTATATTCTTTGTATATTTTTATACTTTATATTTATTTTTAATGTTTGTTCACGTTTATTGTTTATTTATACAATATTATATTTTGTATATGTTGTCAAAATTTCAACCCCCCTCCCCCCCCAGGCAAGAATCCCAAGTTGCGTAATGTCCATGTTACATTTGCGGTTGCTCTTGTTTTTTATTCGTGCACAAGCAATAAGGCCTGTCGGCGGTCCCTGAGGATGCTGATTATTTATTTATTTATTTATTTATTTATTTATTTATTTAATAGGCATGTATGCTGCCTACCTTATGCCGTATACGCAAGAGAAGAGAATATGAGCACGTATTAACGCGACAAAACTGATCTGAGTAACTGGTGCGTAGCGGTGGGGTCATAGTAGTCGGTCAGGACCCTTTTGTAAACCACATTTGCGGTTCACCCCTCAGGTGGCCAGATTACCAGGCTGCCAATTTGGTATTGGTTAGGAAAAGGCCTCGCGCTTTTTTTCTTTGGGTGATTTTGTAAGCAATATTGCGACGTAAAATAATTCGAGAAATTTACGAGCCTAAGAGATAGATGTATGTAGAGAGACAGAGTGTGAGTAATCTCAATGAATGGAAGTAAAACGCAGAGAGATCGGCCTGATCGTATAGGCTCTGGCCTGCTGCTCTGTGTGGGGGATGGGGAAGAGCATGGATAGAGGGTGAGATAGAGGGGAGGGTTTAGGTTTCTGAAAACGCCTTCAAGTTTGTTCGCACATTTGTGGCATTTTTTGAAGAGCCTCGCCTTATTGAGCCTCTGCGTTAGGGGAAGAACGCACTCACTATAGATTTCATATTAGGTCTCTACGCTCAGTGTTTTGTGCTGGGCGATGATGAAGCGGTCGGTCAGTCATTCGGTGACGCAACTTGTCTTGCGAGGTGTGGACGCTTTCCCAGGCCCTGCTCGCGTATCGGTGCACATACCGAATCGGGGTATGGGCCAAGGTTGAATGGTATCTACACGGGACGCGCTAGAGGCATGTTGGCGCAGAAATGACTGCATGACTTAGCTTTAGTGTTGCCACTGCAGCGAACTAACCTCGGCGTTGTCAGGAGGGTATAAGGCACTAGCTGCCGCTCTCACAGTGCTTGGGTACCACGAAAACGCGTTTTCGAACACACGCTCGCCTAGTTACCGGCGTAGCTACTACGGCTTGCCTTCTTGTTACCTCTGCGTCAAATATAGACGCGCGCTGAACCGGCCGCTTTGTCGCTCGTTCGCGTCTTGGCTTGCTTGCTCGCCTCCTTGCTTGGTACTATGCCCAGTCGCAAAATGGAAGCTGTTTATGGCTAGGGTTCCGTGCATTTTTCTTCCGCGTCAGAAAATACACTGTCCTCTGGTTCTCCGCGCTCCAATCACGGGCGTGGCTTGTTCCCTCCAGCGCCTCCGAAGTGGGCTAGTAGTCCACGCTGGCGCACAATCTCGACGCTCCACGTGTTTTCGCAGCGTGAGGCGTTCGTGTGTGTGCTTTTGATTGATTGATTGATTGATTGATTGATTGATTGATTGATTGATTGATTGATTGATTGATTGATTGATTGATTGATTGATTGATTGATTGATTGATTGATTGATTCGCCCGCTTGTTTGCGTCTGCTGCTGAAAGAGGCATCCACCGGGGACGTCAGCTCTGCCGGTAGAGCACGCGACAACGTAGCCCCACGCGGGCCTCACTGCAGTGAGTCCCGCGTTGGGCTTCGGTAATGGCCGGGGTCGTTATGCGACTGCAACTCCAGCAGCAGGGAAAAAGTCTATCGTCGAACCGAGCTCGTACATTTTTCGAAATTCTTTAGCCTCAGCTTCGCTGGTCATCCACCTTCACATAGTGAAATGGCTTATAATTGAAAAAAAATTGTAATTACATTCAGTCAACGGCTTCTTAACGGAGAAGTGAACTATAACGTGTTTGCTTTGTGGCTTTTTTTATAATATTTCCGCTCAGTATGAGTTTATTTTAAACTTTTTAACGAACAAGCGACATGCGTGGTATTTTAACTACCTCATGTTTATTGCTATTAAATGTATATTTGCACTTGCCTTGAGCCACGGGGTGAACATTTTGGAGACATCCACCATTACTCATTAAATACAGACATTCCGGTAACACCCATAATATCGCACTTTGGCTCCATGAGAGGAACAACCCGGTGTTGTAAGCAACGGATGGCACCAAAATTTGACGCGCCTTGAACTAGCAAAGCAAAACTGAAGCCAGGAAGAGGATTCGAGCCCAGGGACGCGCAGGGAAAAGCAAGTGACTCGACCACTGCCTACGTCACCAATACACGTATTTCGAAGTGCAATTAGGACCGCCTACGTGCTTTGAATGCGAAAGCATTACGGCTTGCCCCGGCGACACTTTGCAGCTACATCGCGTGTGTGTCGTATCGGTTCCATGAAGCGACCAAAATGCAGCTTCGTAGTTCTCAGTACAGAGTACCGAATGGACTTCGGGCTGGTCACATGCCCACTCAAGGGTATCGATAAATGACAATGACTGCGGCCGTCAGACGCTCCCGGCCGATTCACCTATTCGCACTGCCATAATGCCTTCAATTTGCTTACTTTTTTTTTGGTCACTTATTTTCATTGCATTTTGGTACCTGTTTCCTGTACGTATTTGTTTACTTTTTTGTTGAACAATACACCGTACCTAGTCACCTGTCTCTCCTGCCGCAATGCCTTTGGGCCCTTGAGGATGAAAGCAACAAAGTTAAATGAAATTTTGCTGCAAGTAAGGGTTTCTTGAATGTTTTAAGATAGGCGGAAAAGCGCGCAGATAACTATTTAAAAAAGCGCTCAACCAGTTTCACTTCATGCGGCTCCATCGAGGCGCACCGAGGCGTGGCACAAGGCGCAAAGGGGGAGTGCACGGCATTCAGAGCGCCGCGTGCGCGAAGGCCGACTCGGAACGAGGGCGCGGCTGGCGTCGAGAAACGCACGCGCTTTCCGATCCGGCCTTCGTACTCGGAAGCGGTCGCCGTTTCTGTGCCACGCTCGGCTTCGTCGCTCCTCCACCTTCTCCAAACTCACTGTCGCTTGTTTCAGCCCAGCAATGCGCCCAGCAATGCCGCAGGGGCTTCACTCTGGTAACTGGTTGGCTGCGTGCCTCTGTGTGGAGCATGCAGGGCACAAACTGTGGATTTGCGGGCAGCGCTTTGTGCTTTGCAGTGACAGCTGTGGATGCTTTATTACGGGAAAAAATTTTATATTGGGGCACTTTACATCTGCGTGAGTCTGTCGCCATGTGTTCCCGGTCCTGGGTCCCTCGCTGTGCGGACATCTGCGTGACCGTCATCGTGCCGAACAGAGACTCGAAAAACCAAAACCCTTTCGTTACATCTGACGTTGAGGAGACCGAACAAAGACCACTGTGCTTCTGAATCAGGAATCATAATCACTCGGCCAGGAAGGTGTTCTTTTTTTTTTCTTTAATGGCGGGGATAGCCCGCACAAACATAACGAATGAATTTACGAGGAAATACCATATTCAAGCAGACGAAGGACGGTGTTCGTAGTACGTTACAACGAAATTCGAGCCAGCACCACACCAGCATAACATAAATTTGGGACGATTTTTCGCTGATACATCGTAGCGTGGACACGCCACATTCTCGCCCTCAGGGGTGTTGCTCGGCGTGCTCGACGTGGGGCCTCGCGATCGTGGACGGTCCCATAGAGAACTCTATGGACGGTCCCGCCTCGTCCGTGCTGACGCATGCGCCGCCGTGGAGCGCACGATGCGCCTGACGCCCCAACGCGTCATCCCTCTTCGCCGTGACTCCTGCACGCGACGCGCTTGTGCTTTGAGACTCCCAAGCCCGCGCGTCGACGACCCTCCGATCCCGTCATGCTCCCACTGCGCAGGCGCGCTTTGGAGGCTTCGCCTATTCGGAAATCTCGTCCATTACGACAGATTCGGCCGGTTTTAGCACCACTTTGGCGGTCGAGGCTGTTGGCCTGCTTAACAGAGAGTCAACACGGCCACAGACTGTCGATTAACGCCATGTCACAGAGCGGTTCGCCAGGGCACCTATACCGCAAAAAATACCATTGCGAAGTGCGCCTTACCCGCGGCCTTTTCAGCTTTTTATCTAAAAAAGGCAGCATCAAGGTAGCCTACGGGACACTCATCTATTGCATCAGGGCGTGAATAGAAAGGCTAGTTTACCTAAAATGTTGCGAACAAAATAACAACACTATCCTGCATTCACATTTTAACGGGGTCGTACCAGTATGTAATTCGAAGGACGTTTCAATTCCTTGGGGGAACAATTACTCACTCTATTGCGGACGTGCTCAGGCAAGCACTCACGCTAATTGCTGGTGAAAGAGCGGTAATGGCGTTCGAAGAGAGTAGCAGGGCTAAACGTTAATTAAACAATTTTAATGAACTGCCACAGTAGTGCAGTGGCTAGACAGCTGCTGAGGTTCAGTTGAGTAGGGGGCTACGCGAGAGCACTCGCGTAATGAAGTTAAATTCAGCTACAGAATTTCCACTGCCAGAGGTCGTGTCGGCAGCAGCCGCTTGGCGAAGATGTAAAAAATGTAAACATTGGAGTGTTACCTCTCCAGTTACAAAACTGACAAATAAATAAAAAGTATTCGGCCAGCCCCTTTAATGTCGTCTATCGTTTCTCCCCAGCTGACAGATATACCAACAAAACCGGCCTCAGAACACTACACACAAAGACATGTACGAAATTTCTTCTGCTTTTTACCTCTGTTTGTATTGTGCACGCAGTTTTTCCCGAAACATTTACATGCGCACACACGCAGAGTCTAAGCATGCTCGGCATGCTCTGCTATTTTATGATAGAATGTGATTATGCCTGGCTCTGATGAAAAATTTGTCTCCACCTACGGACGCCGCGTTGCAAAGTCCCTCAACCGGAATTTTATACCACTCGGTACATCCTCCGATAAAGGCGTAGCGGCTAAGGCTGGAAAGCCTTTGGAGAATGTTGGCGAGTGCCGCACAAGTTTTAAAGTGGAGCTGTATTGTCCTCATTGAAGACGTTATGCTCCAACATGCCCGACAGGAAAGCCAACTGTATATGACGATGATGATGAATGGTCGTGTGTGAGGTGAAAGAAAAAGTCAACTACCCCTCTGTCCAACGACAACGATGAGAAAATGCAAAGCTTTAGTCGTTGAGTTTGGCGTTTGATCGTTGAGTGTAATCACCTCCGTGTAACGACGAGGATGGTTGAACGCGACGCTTTCTCGTTTGGTTGGCCAATCCCAACCCAAGTGGTGCGTACCTCCAGAGTAGCACATACTCGCAGTGTGGGAGTGGCTACAGTAATGGGTAGAGCGCGTGTGGTTCGTTCAGAGGAGCAGCAGGCTGCCTTTAAGCAACGTCAGCGCGCCCGTGTTCGTCGGAGGGATCCACAGTTTCGTCTCGCCGAAAAGATAGAGGCCAAGCGACGTCGAGAAAAGCCCGAGGTTCGCAAGTGGGATAATCCGCCATAAGAGACGCAACGGGGAACCACGGGATGATGTGACGCTTTGCACCAGCTCGAATACCGCATCGTCATCATCGTCACCGTCGGCGAAGAGGGACCCGAAGGAGGCATTTGCAGTTGCCACAAGTGGGTTCAAGAGCGAGTTTCACAAACGCGACTTTGGAACAGCGTGCCAAGTGTGCGATAGTTCAGTTCAGTTCAGTAAAACTTTATTGAGGTTGGGGAAGGTATTAAAGGGAGAAACTTGGGAGGAGTCCTCTTTCCAGGGCCCCAGAAGCTTGCGCCCCGCCCAGGCCCTGTCGATCAGCTGGCGCTGGTCTTCCAAGGCATCGCTGGCCTGAGTCGCCTCCCACGTTTCTAGTGAATGAGGTGTGTTGTTCTCTGTTTGCCATATAACTGGGCAATTCCATATGGTGTGGAAAGGGGTGGCTTTTTCATTGCATTGGTAACAGTCCTCACTAAATCTGTCTGGGAACATGACTGTGGTAAGGCAACCAAGTGCTGACAACAATGGTAAAACGCGAAGCTTTAGTGCGTCTACCCGCGTCGAACCCGCCGAACCAGCGCTAAATCCAAGCCAAGCAAACGAACAAACTCAACGATAAAACGACGAACTCATCCACTAAAGCTTCGCGCTTTCGAATCGTTGTCGTTAGACAGAGGGGTAGTTGAATTTTTGTTACTTATGCCGGTAGTATACGTACGTTGTTTGAGAGGCGGATTTTATATTGGAATATGATGTACGAAAAAAAAAATGTATCCTCACTGACGCACTTCCCCATGTACCGCCCTAGCCATCATGGTGACGTTCTCTTCCCTAACCGGGAAATTACGCGCTCCTCATTAACGTGGAGCTGCATAACGATGAGGATAAACGTCCCGATCATGAAAGGCAGTGGCGGTCATTCTGCTTCTCACTGACTCGAGGAAGGAATGAAAAACGGGCGCCCTTCTCGTGAAAGAGAGAGAGAGAGAGAGAGAGAGAGAGAGAGAGAGAGAGAGAGAGAGAGAGAGAGAGAGAGAGAGAGAGAGAGAGAGAGAGAGAGAGACAGACAGACAGACAGACAGACAGACAGACAGACAGACAGACAGACAGACAGACAGACAGACAGACAGACAGACAGACAGACAGGCAGGCGGCTAGAGTGCACACTGGCGCTCCATTTTCAATCCATTGTCATTCGCCTTCTTGAGAGTGAGGATCAGAATGGTAATTTGCGTGGACACTGCACCGTTTCACCATCCTGCCCACCTCACGTGAGCTCTGCATTCAGAGGCAGTGAGGGGCTGTGCTTGCGTGTTCATGAAAACATCCCTCATCACATTCCGATTTCTTGTCATTGCCTTCCATAGAGGGATTAACTTTACTCTTTTTTTCGCAAAATGAATAAATTCAAATTGTGGTTTTACGAAGATGAAGCTGCACCAGGCTATTACGTGCGTCATAGTGGATGGCTGCAAATCGGCTGAGAGCACCTCGCACAAGCGCTTTTTGCCTTTGGGTCGTCGTCAGAAAGATAGCCGCCGGGGCACACAATCTCCCCCACTGCTCGCATTCTTAGCCAGCGCACTACAACGGCGGGCCTTCTCAAAGTCGCTATCTTCATTTTAGGGACGGAGGCGAAGTATAAAAATTCAGGAAAGAACCATCTTTTAACATGTAGCAAATGAAATAAAGTGGGGATGGGGAAGTGTGCTTGGAACGCCTGTGACGAGCGCTAATTTAGACAGGGCGGAGGTGAGGCACGAAGAAACACCAACGGGGGCTGCTTTGGGGAACAGCCGTCGGCAGCGGCTCTGCATCTCGGAGGCCACGAAGGAGTATATCAACACAACATTTCTCGACTCCGGCCTCTTTGGCACCCTCCCGCTGTGACCTTTGTTACCTGTCCTCTTCAAGGTGGCATAAATGGCCGCGACGTAGAAAGCAAGGAACGATAGTTCCATTACAAAGGGCCCTAAACCAAGCAGTGATTAAAGACAAATTGGCGGCAATATTTTGAACTAATACTCGCCCCAACTTACGTGTCTTTGCGTGGCACTGAAGATGTGAGGCATTTTGCAACATCGTCCGTAGGACTGGGTCAATTGTGCGTGGATCCATATAGTCGCGATGAAGGTGCGTGTAATTGAAGGGTGAAGGGCGATGAAGGGTGTAATTGCGATGAAGGTGCGTTTGATATCCCGCTTTCATGCACCATGGGAATAGCTGTGGGGCTAATTCCATTTGGTGTTGTGAGAACTCATTTTCATAAGACACGTTTTAAGTTCACCCATACTGGTGCATGCAGGGCCGGCCGTACCTCTTTCGGGACCCTGTGCGAACTCCTGCGAAGGCAGCCCTCCCTCCCTCCCCCCACCCCCCCTTCTTCTATGCCGCCCGTAAAACTCATTTTTACAGCGAAGCTGCCTATGCCTAGGATCCAAAAGATTGTCTCCGACTACAGAGCGATGTAGACAAGAATCCCACGCAAGCGTAGCGCTGCCTTGCGGCGCCCACTAAATCCCCGGGCGGGATCGTAACACTGTGCGCCGCACCTTCAGCTTATTAAGAATAACTCATTAATAATAAAAAAAAAGTCCTGGAGGCTTCCTATTCTGATATAACTTCTTATATTTCCCTTTAAACTGTCTTCTGAGCATTGCATTTGTGTTTAGATGTGAAGCCGTCTTTGAGAAGATCGGTGTAAGCATGCTATTTGTAAGATGGCTTTCCCACATTGATTATTGCACAGTGAAGCATGTCCATGTACGGAGAAACTATGGTTGCAGAAAACGGCTTTAACTCTTGTGTTATCGAATATACCCCACAACCAATTATATGATAATTAGCCGCTAGGACTACGCTATCATTATGCCGAGTTTCATTTACCGGTCATTGTTAGTTCACAGTAAATTTGTAAATATTGGGGCATTCGCGTCTACTATACATGGCCGTCTTCTGAGGGAGCATGGTTACCGGGACTATGATTACAGAAAGAGGACCAGACAGACGGGGAAACATCGGCGGAATGCGGAAGGGGGGACCGCAGTACAAACGACCTAAAACAGTGGGCGCGCTAGTTCCTGGCAGATACTCCAAATAATATAATGATTGCATGACAAAGTTTCACCGCTAAGATTGGGGACAATGGACTTGAAGGATATTTTGGTTTTTACAGAGAACATGTCAGAAATGTTATATTATAAGAGTGCCCCGGCTGTGGTTTGGGGTGAAGAAAGTTGGCGCACCATTTTTCTTCACATATTGAAGTCTCGCGGGGCGAAATGGTTGTTTTCAGTATGAGCTCAACCTGACTATGAGTAAACCGTGCGAAGTTTGCCAGGATACATCAGGTTAATTTAGCCTAATACGAAAATTATACTTCCTCTTGTACTTTAGGGGACTAGTCTTTTAAAGCGGAGCTGTAGTGTTCTCACTGATGGCGTCTGTAACGCCAGTACGCCCTGCGGGAAAGCCAACTTTCTCTGACGACAATGATGAATGATCGTGGGTGAAGTGAAAGAAAGAAAAAAAAAAACGCTTCCCGCGGCCGCAAATAAACCTGGGCCCCTCGCGTTACGAAGCCGGCGTCTACGCGATTGCGCCATTTCGACATGGTCTAAACTCAGTCCATACTCAGACGACAACAAACGAATACGTCACGCGAAAGCTTCGCGTTCAACCATCGTCGTCGTTAGACGGAGGGTGCATGGTTTTTCGTTTCTCTTTGAAAACTTTCACCCAACTCTAGTAATTTTATATTTTCTGCCTTTATTTTCTTTAACAATAAGCCCTGTTTAGAAATGTGCGCTTGAGAAGGCAGCTGCAGCTACGGGATTGTCCCAAGAAAGTTTTTCTTCAGTCTGTTTACAACACGGGTGGGAGGAGATTTCAATCGAAGCCAAGGAATCCCGGACTAGGAACGCCTTCCGCGGGGCAAGGACCATAACATCATCCTCTGCTTGATAAATAAAGATTTATTCTCTCGCTCTCTCTCACTCTCTCTGAAAATGAAACCAATTCGGGCTGTAAAATAATGCCAGACAGAGAAAATGCAACCCTTTCTCCGCAGTAGCCAAACCCTAATACGAAATTTCGTGCATATCCATGCACATAGTAACAACACTAGCTATAAAATCTTTATTTAATCAAAAGTAAGATCAATTTATTGTGTTCCTCACTTCTTTCGGCTAACTTTTCGGGCCGATAACTTTGCGACAAGGCGCCCTTTCAGCATAAGTATTGTTTTAAAAAAGTGTCGGCTTCACGCGATAACTGTTGCTATTATATTGAATTAACATTGTAACACAGTGAAGGCCCGCGCTTTGCTTGTTCTTTTTTCTGTAAGCTTTGTAGCTTACAGAAACACAGAACAGAGAGAAACACCGAACCAGAGACACCGAAGAATGAACTGCAAAAGATAACAAGAAGAAATGTCGCCGGTTTCAATGAGCGAGTGCTGCAGTTCATTAACCATTCCTACTTCGATACGGCTTGTAAACGTGAATTCTTTGTCGCCATACCCCCAGGAGATACCAGAGAATGCACCGTTGCAGTTTGTTCTGTTTCATTGTGATTGAAACTTTGTGGCTTAGCACAGAACATTACTGTAAAATGGAAAGATTTCGAGCAAAAATACTGACATTTTTTCACCTGCTTGCCATGGATGGCATTTTGTTTTTCGTATGAAGGATTACGGAACAAGACGGCCTATGTAAAAGAAGTGCACCCGATTTCGCTGTACACCAAAGGGAACGAAGGTCGGTTAGTAAGCAAAAAGCGTGACAGTTCGACCACAGAAAGGCAAACACACACACAGCTGGCTGGCGCCGCATCTTTTCAAAGTGCTACGAGTTGTGCCGCGCCTCCACCAGATGGCGCCACGGGTCCCGCGACCGAGAGAAGACGCAGTGAAACATCCCCCTAGCGAGGGGCACGATCAAATGCAGAGCATTTCCGGGGCGCACGACGTTAAGTAGTTTGCGTTACGTTAATGTTGTTGCACTTGTGGCAACTGCTGACGAGAGAGCGCTCGTCAGCAGTAATTTGAATGAGTCAACGATATAAGGCACGTTCGTAGCGTCCCATTCTGTGTCGGCTTTGTGGCGCAGTGGGTAGAGCACCATGTACATTGCGTTCCCCCCGCAGGGTCGAGGGATCGAAACCGGGCGCCGGATAGTATTTTTTTTATATAGTAGGGACAACGACGGTGCGGACTACGGACGTCAACGCGGGTGACATAGTGAGTTACTGAAATGCCCTGCATTTAAAACGCGCCAAGGCGCCGCAAAATTCCGGAATGCAAAAGTTACACTTCAGCAGTGTTGTACGGAACGGCGTTACAAGAAATGGCGTTCCTAAAACTAGTTCCTTTTTGGAGGAGCAGAGGAACGCCACCGTTCCCTTAAGGGTCGGTGGAACTGTAACGGTGACTCGTTAGGTTTATGAAGGAACGGCAGAAACGGCGTTCCTTCTGGAAACGTTACATCGCTAGGAGTTGGCTGTTTTTGATGCCAAGGCTCGAGTACAAAAATCCACTAGTCCCTACTGTGTTTCTCTTCCTATAAGCTGGCCAATTTGCCCGCCCTTCAGCGGAACGTGCTTCCACAAAGGTCAAAGACAGAAGAGTAGTCACACAGCGGGCCGCAGCTTGTGCTTGCTTTCATGCCAGTGGTTGAGCATACGCGGACTTCGAAAGGGTGAATAGCGCAGCCGCGAGAATGCTTTTCACCTTTTATCGTTTGTCTGGGGAGGCCAGGATGCGCGTCTGTCCGATAGAATTGTTCCCGGCCGGGGAAAGGTTGTCGAAGCCCGAGCGGAACTGCCCGGTCCCTTGTATACATTGTCAAGGGTAATTACCGCAGTAGTGCGCGCGAGTCGCGGGCGCGTTGTGTTCGGGAGAGTTGCGCTCGCTGTGAGGTCATTCGAAGGGTCACTGGCTCATCAATAGAGCTGGGTACACCGTAGTGTCTCGGCATGTTGTCCTGCTCGAAGTTGCAGAGTACGCGCGCAGTTCGTCACGGAGCGGTCTGTTGCTGATCTGGCGGGAATGGGTCGATGGGAGTGCCAGGACCTTTTGTATTTCACGGGTCGTGTTGACAAAGGACAGGAATTTCGTCATTGTTGGGCATAATTTCGTCGTGCGCCGTATGGACAATACCTGAGAGAAGCCGCCAGAAGGTCGGCGGCCAGCGTTCAGAGTTGGTTTAGCTGGTCGGTTTCAACCTGTGTTATCCTTTTACTTTGATGAGCACCTGGGAGTTTGAGTGAGAGTGAGAAGGTGGATCACGTGAAAGTTTGTGTACAAATCTTCGGGTTTTGTAATGTAATGTAACGTTAGTGTAGCGACACGTTCCAATGTTCGAAGTGGATGGAACGCGTTCATTTCGCAATAAAGGAACTTGTAACGGAAACTCGTTTCAAAATTTAGGAGGAACGAGAAACGAGCTTTCGTTCCTCTTTTAGAGGAACGTGTACAACACTGCACTTCAGTTAGGTTTGTGAACGCGGAATACACGTCCCGAAACCTCCTCAAGTGGTTCCTGGGGAGGTCAATTCCCCCTTCGCTCCCTCGTTTCGGGATGACTTGGACATATGCGTTTTTTGATGTACAATACTGCCAGTCTATACATATCTTGCGCATGACGTCATCACAGCCCTTTCTCGTGACCCACTTCCAGCTTTCTTGAAGTCCCCCGAGATAAAAGTATCAGCAGAGTCCTTCAATGGCATTGAAGGACTCTGGTATCAGATAACGGTGCAGACTTTCGCCGTGCTTGTAGGTCCCAAATATGGCAGCTATGGTGACGTCAGTGCAAGCCATCTATACTGAGACCAAAGAAGGTGGACACAATGTACAGACACAAAGAACGCCCATCCCGTCAACTATTAAACAAAGTAAAAAACTGAATAACAGCAACTTTGCACTTCACACAAAATCAATTTTCCCTACATAATCTATGCACTCCGTAGTACATGCTAATTTTATGAAATGCACCGCCGAAGTCTCTTCTTTTGATGGACGGAAGACCGGGAGTTAGCGGGGTGGAGAGGACGGGGAGGGGGGGCATGCAGTGCAGGTCGGCGCCCCCTTCTAGCTGGCGCTCTGTGCTACCGCACTGGTCGTCCACCCCAAAGACCGGCACGGGTCGCGTGGGTCATGGTACTGTAAATCGTTTGATACTCAATGGTTCTGCGGCGAATTTCGCTAATACCGCTAGGGGTCATTTCGCCGAACCAAAGACGTCTTCAGCTGAAGCAATATGGTTGCGGTTCTATAGGCTGTTGAAATATCGCTTAACGCTCTACATTCGAACGGATTTTCACGTGGCCAATGTCCCTAATTCTGGAAGGACCCGATAGCAGGCCCAAGTAATTGACAGCCAGAAGCGGGCAGGTTGTGTGACACGCGAAGGAGTTGATTCAAATGCTTAGAAGTTTACAAAGTTCAATTACGCGGCATTTGCGCGCTCTGGAAAGTATATCAAGTGATATAAATAATCTGTAGATGTCTGTTATGGTTTGGCTAGCACTTTAATGGAGATTCGGCGCGTCAAACAGGGAGGTTTTTTTTTTTTTTTTTTTTTGGCAGAGTTAGTTATTACCCACCTTGGCCTTGTCTAGATATTGGAAGTAAAACCCACTCAGCGATGTTCTTAGTGTTACAGCAGGAATTACTTTGGGATTCCCAAGAAATGCTTTTTTTTAAAGCAAAGCTTTTTCGGTGTCTTCTCCCGACTTTGCGGGCGCTTCTGCTGCTGCTGCTACCGTAGTCTTACTCTCCGAGTTTCACCAACCGGTTAAGTTGTCGCTGCTTTTAAAAAATTGGCCGCGTATCTGCTCCTTTCGTTGCAAATGCCGTCAAAAGACGATAGTCTTTATCGGCTTTTGCGAAGTAAATGCCTCCCTTCGCTTTCCCGCGCACCTCTCTTGTTCTTCCTCTTGCGTCGCGCTCCTCCCAAGGTAAAGACGCCAAAGGTTTTCTTAAATCATTTTAAATTTCCCGCGCTCCACTGCTCCAAACCGGGTGTCTCGATGCGAACGCTGCCATACGGCGAAGACGCGCGTTAATCGAGGCGCCCTACTTCAACGTTTATAGAACCGCGTTTCCCTACTCCACGTGCGTTGCAAGCAGAACGTGGAACCTATCTAGTGGAACCTTGCGTAACTGTTGCCGGTTGATTTCTTAAAATGGCGCCAGAAGCTATAGTGGCGCGGGCGACAGCAGGCGACGGCGGAGTGAATTCTTTTTCTGCAGTTGATGAAGTATTTAATTTCGCAAAAGTCAAGTTGTTTGATTTTTTTATAAAGGAACACTGCAAATATCACTTCTGTATCGATTTGTTGTCTCATATTTGCGTAATGTCTTGTTCTTCTTCAACAATGTTGACAAGTATGAACATTACACCGGACATAGACGGGTAGATTTAGCTGTGACTATATAAGACTATTGCGCGGGCATTGTTTTGCTTTAGCCGGGTGGCTGAATCGAGTCACAGACAGACAGACGGACAGACAGACAGACAGACAGACATACAGACAGACCAAAATTTCTGGGTTTAAGTAGCCCAAGAAAGACTATCGTCTTTAAAAAATTACTCCCACCTCCCCTCGCGAGAACCCCTGTGTAGATGCGACGCATAGGGGGTTCCGTTGTTGTTTCCGTTAGGTTGATTCTCGCATCGCGTGAAACGTGCCGTGAACCCCCGGCCGCGGCTATGACGCAACGTGGCGTGGCTATGACGCAACACAATCCAACACAATCCGCTTTAATCCAATCCAATCCAAATCCAATCCAAGTCAAGCCAAGCCAAGCCAAGCCAAGCCAATCCAATCTAATCCAATCCAATGCCCCTCGCGAGAGAGTGTTCGCTATCGGAGAAGAGAGGGGGTGAGCGGCGGAGAGCGCAGCTCGCGCGGCGAGGAGAATGGGGGAGAGGTGTGGACGGACAACGACAACGCCGTATGGAGGGACAAGGGAGTGAATGAGATGCCGTCGCATCTAAAAGAGAGGACACGCTCATTCTTGTTGATGGTGTGGGAGACGCGTGCGTTGCGCAAGTAAAGTGTGAGGACGGGTACATCGCTTTGGCCACCATTTACATCAGTCTGGCAGTGACGCGAACGCAAATTAAATTACGTTTGGGCGATTGATCGATTAACCTTCCAATTAATCGATTAATGCTTTAGTCCCGATTCGTTTTTTTAAACCAGTTAATCTGTTCCAGACATGTGAGCAAACTAAAACAAGAGTGCTGTGTTGAAATTGTGCACAAGCGTGTCGAGGATCATATTCATGATCAGATGACCTGCCTTATGTCCCAATAGAAAACGATGCAAGTATGCTTAGAAATACGGTAGTGATAAAACCAAAATGTTATAGCCATGACACACAAGAGAACTGCTACTCTTAATACAAATTTGCACGGCACAAAAATTGGTGAGCGGGCACCCACACCGTATGGCCGTTGTATACAAAGTAACTATGTCGTAAAATATACCACAATTAATAGGCGCCCCGCAATTACTTTGCGCGCCGATGTTCCTGGTTCTAGAAAAATGTGAGTGACGAACGCTCTGCGTCTTTCCCACATCAGCGCCATGATGATTACCTTCTTACCCCACTTGGAATGTATGTGAGCAGGCCAAAGAGCTTATAGATCTTATTTTTGTTATATTATGAATATTGTTACATTAGCGAAGGCGTCCCCGAACCGGGCTCCGTCGCCTCCGGCATGCAATGGTAGCGTGGTGGACGAGCGGCCAGCAAAAATTGCTGCCTTGGTGATAGCGACAAAAAGGTGAAGGCAAAATTTAACTGGTGTACTGCATGGCGGGAGATACCGAAACAGCCCCCTTACGGGAGAGCTTACAGCATGACTCGAACAGAGCGACAACGGGATCCGATGCTGTCAATCGAATGAATTATACGCTCGAAGGAACCGCGTACTTATCCCTGGAAGTGGTAACGGACGAACAGCTGTCCTTGTGCTTTTGCACGCGGCACGAAAAGAATACAGACACACGCAGACACTATATCCCGGGTTCGTGAGAGCCGGCAGTAGCGGCGCACTTTGAGCCTGAGAGAGGGGGTAGAGGAGATCTCGGCAAGCGGCATCCTCTTCGCAGATGCACGTCTCTACATGCAAAACAGTTTGTTTTGCATTTTGCAACTGCCGCGGCTCGAGTCACCGTCAGCGGGGCCCGCGCGGCGGATGCTTGTCTCAACACGCTTAAGGCAGGCGGGCTATGCCGCTAGGCACAGGTGATTCCCCTCGCTACACCAACTTGTAGCACGCGGGTGCAGGGTAGCGCTGCGCTGAATCGTAACAACATTAATAAAATATGATTTTGGTCATTTTTCTTTCTAAACCAACCAAACTGATTAAACGATCAATTAACCGGTTAAAGCCAGCCGAAGAATCGAATTAATTTGTTTAACCGACGCTCAGCCCTAAATTAAATGCTTCCTCACCCTGCGCTTCGTTCAGTACGAAGGAGGGAGAACATCACTGGTTTTCACCGCAGACTCTAACGTCGACCTTCGAAAACCGGCAAACCGGTGGTCTCCGGTTTTCATGAAAGACGACTACGACGTGCCCCCTCTTCGCTGTCACCTCTACCCCTCGTCATTGCCCACGTCAAAAACTGGTAGTGCGGCTGACCATCTGTTCGCCAGGGGTATTGAAACAATGCTTCACTTTGCATCAATCCGCACCTGCACGTGGGAACCGCGAATTTTTTTACTTGGCATTCCAGGAGTACGATAAGGCATGCCGTGGAACTCTTTCGTGACTTCAGCCGCGCCACAAGAACTTATTACCAGCGTGGCATTATGGTAGATAATTGCTGGCAGTTTTCGCAGCCAGTATGCTTGCCATAAAATGTTGGCGTCGGACGTGGAGTCTTCTGAGGTGAAACAGCTTCTCTGTGGCACGGGCGAGAGCAGCAATTCGGACGGCATGGTGTGCGAACGGAGACAGGTGAGCCTGCAGCGGGGCGGGCGTGGTTGGGAACAACTGTCGCTGTTCCGGGATGTGCGTGATCGCGCCGTGCATCCGCAGCTCTTCGGACGAATTCTTTGTTTTTTGGTAGGATGAAATCCATCTGGCCGGCAATCTACTTCGAGGCATGTTTGCACGCGGAGTTCACCTATATCTGGCCTGGATCCCCACTCCAGCAGCTTCCCCCGATAGACGTGCTACACGGCTAGCTGCGGGAGATTCACGCGGTAAGTTTACAGCCCAGAATTGAACTCTGAACGTGTTTTATATTCTATTTGCGTCGGTTTGTAAAACTTTCTTTGGAAACCTTAATGTGTAGACTTGTGTTACAAAAGTGGCTCATGTTCCGACTGACTACTAAGGTCTTGCCACGCAGATAGGACGAGAAGGCGCAAAAAAGCAAAAATGGAAGACAAGCTAAACGGAGCTCTACTATGATTTCCTCAAGTGAGTTCTTGCTGGAATTACGAGCAGAATGTGGAGTGCTGTGCAACGACGAAAAGAAATTTCTCGATCACCTATTATCCTTTTGGCACCGCTCTGTCAAGTGCAACGCTCATGATGTCCTTCCTTCTATTTCGGGCGCTCGCAATAAGTCAGAACATTTTTTATCCTTTCTATTAGGCTGAGAGATGGTGGAATGCCGTAGTCAATGCAGTAGTTTTCAAGAATATTTAACTCTGGGGTTATGGAGACCCTTCGGTTGGCTGACGCGGTATACCTTCAGGTGCCAGGGGCATGTAGCTCGGCTGTGCTGTCACACGTGAATATTTCGCTATCCCTGCAAAACCCAGACACATACGAGCTTCGGGTTCCCCTATTTTACAGCGTACCTCTAGCCCCTTATGCATGCCCCGCATGCGTTCCCAGGGGTGTGTCCTGGGTGTCTTACGTCCATATCGGTGCACGGCATGTGAAGAATTCGCGGATGCGGATTGGGGGAGGAAGAGAAAGAGCGTGGCCACGGGGCTGGAATACGTGCAGCGGCCTGGGAAGCTTCAAGGCGACGCCATGACTTCGTGCACAGTAGAACCACTAGTGACACTAGTGCACAGCCAGCCACCGATAACGCAGACGCCGCAGGTGGGGTACGGCAGGGTACGAAGGGTTATAGAACGAGTAGCTGGGAACCACAACGACAGCCTCGCTGGCATTCCACCGTCACCGAGTGGATCTGCCCGAGTGCTTGTCTGCCTCATTTCTACAGCGAAGCTGTTTACTCTTCCCCAGCGTGCATCCCCCGCATGAGCACTCAGGGGGGTGAAGGGGGGATCCGGGAAAAGTTCCCGAATAGGAATCCGGGTAGCAGACAAGGCGCGGCGTGCCGGCAGCCGAACCGCGGGAGAGGGTGGAGAGAGTGGCGCCGGTGCTCGGCGCTGTATTTGAGCCCCGGAGAGGGGGAGGGCGCGGTGCTGCAGAAGCCGAAGAGCGAGAGAGGGTTCAGAGAGTGTGGCGTCGGTGCTCGGCACTCAACTTGAGCCGCGGAGACGGGGAGATAGCGCATTAGCTGCGGAAACGCTGGAAGGGAGGACCCTCCCCCCTGACCCCCTCCTTCAATAACGTGGACACCACCAGCCGGCAAGACGCGCCAGTTTCGTGAACTACATTGTTCTGCGCCCCAATCAATCAGGTTTTATTTCGTGAATGTGTGCGACCCCGGCATGCAACCGAAGCCGCTGCGCTGGGCACCCCGCCAGCACATAATGGTGCAGCCCACCAGTTTTTATCTTAAACCATTATCTTTCTTGGGCAAGACAAACGCTGTAACATTGGTCTGTCTGCCTGTCTGTCTGCCTGTCTCCCGAATCACGTAAGGCAAAATTTTTCATGCAGAAATGAAGTCTCAGCAGATTCATTGGTGGGAATCGAACTCATGCCTTATGCGTAGAAGACCTTATCAAGCCACGCACAGCAAATGATTGTGAGGCGTTGAGAGGGATGACAAGTGCGGTAGGGCGAAGCTAAAAAAATAACCCTGTAACGAGACGGTGAGCGGAAGTAATTAATGGGCGTTATGAAAAAACACCATCCGCTTTCATTAATATCTCGGAGTGGTTCTTATTGTGGTATAAATAGCTTGCATTGTAAAGGGCTCACAAATGTTGTGGAAAGAATGTAATATGAAGAGCCATGACCATAACCACGGTAAAAAGAAGAGAAAAAAAAAAGAGCACGCTCTCCTTTTATATTGCTAATATTTTGGCGGTCGATCCAATACAAATATGGATGCATGGTGCTTCGCCCCCTAGCACATAGTACAAGGGGTTGTTTACGACTGCGCTATAAAATGAAATGACACTGAAATGCATAATATTTATGCAATATGCGCGGCAAATTCAAACAATGAGTACAGTGGAGGATATGCCCTTTGAATGTACTTTCGAATTGGGGAATTTCTAGCCGTTATTAAAGGCACAGCTCTTAACTTGTGGTATAAATACGCTACTTTCGATCGCGGCCATCGAATCACCGTAATGAAAGAAAGAAATTCTTGGTGATTTAATTCTGAGATTGGGAAAGATTAAAGCTTGAAAATCTAGGTTGTGAAATTTAAACTCGAAATTTAAATTATCGTATAAGGGCACAAACTTTGATTTTAACGCCGTATAATGGGTTCACGGTTTGAATTTAAATCCCCAAGGTTCGGCGGGAGGATAGAGGCAACAAAATTTGCACCGAACTTGATTGCACCGAAATTGAAATATAAAGGAGTAAATAATGGGGCGCAAATTGGGCAAAAAAAAGATTTCCTTCGCAAGAAATGTCGTTCCTGTCTGTGCCTTCAAATGCCGGAAAAGTACATAGATAAATCCAGAATCACCGTTTCAAAGATTTCGGTATTTCAAATGCAGTCTAAAAAACAACAAAAAAAGATAGTTGGAGGATGAACAGAAAAGACTTCTTACGCGTGGCAGACGAGACTTGCGCCGGTGAATGCACGCACACGTTCGGATAATTGCTTGACATCAACGGAAAGTCGTTGGCGGTGAGGCTGAAAGGTAAACAGTGAAAGGGAGAAAGCGAGCTGAGGGGCGAATTCATCCGAGACGGCCTCGGGGGCGCAGCAAAAAGATTCATGTGTCCAACACAGTTGCTGTTGTTTGAAAACAGTATTCGCTTCCCACAGCCAGGTGCGCGTGGCAGTGATGTTGGACTGGTGTAACAAGATGCAAATAAATGGGATTTCTTGGACGCAGTTTGTAAAATACAATAAAAACAGGCGAAATATTTGAGGAATAGGTGTTTATCTGTCTGTGACAAAAACCACATCGTCGTCTTTCCACTTCACCACCAGCGAAGCAAGCAAATACACGGCCAATTCTTCATCGGCCCTTCTATAACGTATCTAATTAACATTGATTCATTTCTCACCTAAATGTCTGTACCATCCGCTTTTCCCCTCCCTCCATTGTGTCCGTGTTTTCTTCTAACGTCCTGCGCTTTTTCGTCCAAGCTGAAGTTTCAAGTCGACATTAGTGGAGTGCACACAATGCATTCCTCTGCCTACCAAGCCAGCCCCCTCTGTCACAATGAACTATGGGTCTGATGCCACATCTCATGGGCATGGCCAAAGATCCAAGCAGTCTTCCAAAACACCAATCCAACCCTCGCGCACTGCTGCGCTGCCCAATCCAGACCCTTCAGCCCAGCGCCAGCTGGTCCTCCGGTCTAGCAAAGCAGCGAAAACCACGTGAGTCCTGGAGAAAGGGCACCAACCAGCTCAAAATAAAGACATATCCTTTTAATAACCAAGGTACCAATAATCTATTGCCTCAGCATGTACCTAGATGGGGCCGGCGAAAATTTCTCGGTACGGTTTCTCGGTACCGATTTCTCGGTACGCCCCGTCCCGGCTTGTACTGGTTGTAAAATGTAGTAGGTGGCCGAGTAGGTGGCAAAGCGTATGCAATGGGATTAAGGGCTACGAGAAGCATTACTGCAGGAGAGGAGCAACAGGAGCGGCAGAAAGTCAACGCCGCTGTAGAACGGGAAGACGTGACTTGTCTGAGACGTTTATAACGCAAAGCGCGGTTAGCACGTCGTGCGAGCAGCGTGCAAGGGGTCGCGATATACAAGGTAATCAAAATTGAGTCGGCAGGTTTTTTTTTTTTTTAATTAGGCGCTTTGATTTACGTGAACGCCACCTGTGCAATGAGGTTATGCGCCCAGGGGGACAAGTAATTAGGTGGAAATCATTGATATCGGTGGCTTAATTAACTAAAATTGAATAATAACTTTTTGCTGCAATAAGCAGGCATGTTTGTTTTGAAAAGTTAGACGCAATCATTTTTCTAAGCAGTTTCATTTCGCAGAATTCTTCTAGCGCATCCGTACTCCGAGATATCGAACTGCGATGTTCAATTGCCGTTCGCATGATTACGCATGCTAGACAGCTAGCGAAGGCTGGCGCAAGGCTCCTCCTATTTGTTCGGTGTTTCGATAGCGGTTCCGAGTGCTGCAGATTGCGATAACACCAGCCAAGACTGAAAGGGTGCCAGTTATCACTTTTGCCTATGCCTCCGCCCCGTTGTCAAACTAAACATCGTACACAGCAGGCACGTCACAAAAGGAAGGAGCTTTGCGCCGGTCGTCACTGTCTAGCATGTGTAATCATGCGAACGGCAATTAAACTTCACAGTTCAATATCTCGGAGTATGGATGCGCTAGAAGAATTGTGCCAAATGAAACTGCTTAGAAAAACGGTTGCGTCTAACTTTTCAAAACAAACATGCCTGCTTACTGCAGCCACTAAAAAGTTAATTATTCAATTTTAGTTAATTAAGCCACCGATATCAATAATTACCACCTAAGTATGTGTCCCCCTAGGCACATAATATCACTGCACAGATGATCTTCATGCAAATCTAAGCACCTAATTTAAAAAAAAAAAACCGGTCGACTTAATTTTTCTTAACTCGTCACTGGTGCTACTCGACCCCTGCAATGGTGCACATACCGTTTTTGTCTCTATCTACGAGGTTTCCAGAATGCACCGCGAAAATACAGTTTGTTTTTTAAACACTGTACTAATAAATATAACGTACTTTGTGCCTTCTTTTTTACTGTTGATGCTTGTTTCATTCACACAATTCTTCGAGTGTAATGTTCTATTACGCATTGTTTGCCGCCAGAGCCAGGTGGAGGCTGCGGTCTCACATTCCGTAACAAGCTTCTCGAACAAAATTAACGAGCAGCGACCATCCAACAGACGCATATCCACGTACAACGTGTTGACTTATGTACGTGTTCAAAGCATGTGCACGCAAGATTCGACTGAGATGGAATAGCAAATGTTTGTCATTTCTTTTTTTTTCTTTTTTTCTTTTTTCGTGCGCACCAGGAACATGGGCGGTGGGGGACTCACCGTTTCCATGGGAAATAGCCAGGTCCCTTTGAGCCCATCAGCGCAGACATGCATGCACGAAAAGGGCGGTGCTTCGACGGCACGTCAATAGGACAATCACTTGCACGGTTGTCGTTAAGGGAGAAAGCTCTTTAGTTTCTTTCTTTTTTCCCCCTTTGTGTCGCCTTTGTAATCCGTACTTAAGGCGAAGAGGGAGAGAGAGAGACGAAAATAACGCAAGAAGCGAGAGCATGGTGAACGGGGCTGGCGGCGGGAGCGAAAGAGGAAAGGGTTAACCGGTCCCCGCGGTTTCAGGCGGGCCTCTCTTCTCGGCGCAGCACCTGGGTCAAATTAACGCAGAAGGTTAACAACAAAAGAAGCGGCGGCAGCTTGCGCAAGGGAGAGCCGTGTTCTTTCCCCGTTGCGCGCATTGTCACGACGATTCACCTCCGAGGAGGCCCATCCGAGGAGCATAGGTGAGGTCAACGACACCGGCCCTTTTCCCCGGCGGCGCGCAGCTCCAGGGAGAGCCGACAACCCTTTCTTCCCGCCTGGCGCCGTCGCTCGGGAAAGACGCCGCTGCGCAGCCGTCGGGCCGCCCGGGAGCCTCCCGGACGAGGGCGTCGGTCTCAATGAGCCAGCAGGAGAGAGCCCGCCTGCACAGGAATCGTGCAGCCCTTGTCAGAACTGGCGGTAACAACTAGCGTAGGCACCCGTGCGGAAGATGCGGGGTGCAACTAAATGCATGATGTGCGGTTGCCGCCCGTGTTTGGCGCCAAGCTGGCTTGAGTGACTATTTTTAAGCCTACACATGTAACCGGGCTTAGAGCCGTGGTTTCAGTCAACCACAGGTTCTCTTCATTGGGGACCCCTGTGTTAACTTTATGGTAAGATTGAAAACCAGTTATGTTTGCTTTTAAAGTGAAAGGTTTCCGACGGGAAATTCAAGAAGCTTTGCATCTGGCCCTACGGTCAGAATGAAAGGTTCTTGAACGCTTAGAAACTAATAGGTGCGAATATACAGGCTTAAATATTATGCACGCGAACATGCGCAATGACGTCGATTAGTAGAGTAAGGGTATGTTCAGACTACCGACGTAACAGCCATATCGTGCGCTATGGACACTAAAAAACGGCGTTTCACCCAGTTCGGTTGGCTGAGACGTGAAATGACGTTATTATTTAAAGTTATTACGACAGTTGCGGCAACAGTGTTAACCCGGCCTAATTGCGTCTTGCTTAGCGCATCTTTTATTCGTGTATGGTCGTCAACAAAGCGGCTTTCGGATAACTTACCTTAGCTTGGCAAGCTCTTTCTCTCTGTGGGTTTATTTCGCACATTTTATTGTTCGATGTTGTATGTTGCATTAGAAGATTATTGAGTACTCTTCCTTTTGCGTTGTTGTTTCTGCGCGGAAGGCGGCCGAGACACTGCGTGCTCACGTTGCCCGCCTGAATGGCCTGTGTCTTTCTACTGGCGCACATCTGCTGCCATTTCCCTGGTGAAGCAGCTCACGCTGCCAGTGTCTTTCTGTTCGGAAAACAGTTATGGGCGAGCTTGAAATTTTGAAGAACGCTCTTTTGAGCGATTGGATGAAATGCCAAATGAACGCGAGGAGATGCTCTTGGTAGCTTGATCTCGGTCTATCCGCAAATATGTGACGCAGGTTTCCACGGCACTTCTCATCCCCCTGGCGCCAGTCTCTCTTCCGCTCTACGCCCAACCACGCGAACAGCTCATGATACAGGGGGCTAGCAGACATGCTTGCAAGTGCTTCAAACACTCCAGGCGTGGCCAGGGAACAGTGTCCCGCGTCAACGGCGACAGTCTGCCCGCCTGCCTTCTCAGGACGTGCCACCACGAGGTCCGCAGAACTTGGCGGTTGTGTTTATTCGTCGCATGGGCGGCGCGCCCTGGGCTGACGCTCGCCGCGCGTGCGGGACGCGCAATGGCCGGCGATTCTCGGGCCGCAGCAGCAAGCGCGTCTCGCATCCCTGGATGCTCGAATGCGATCGATGCGTGCCTGCTGCTGCATGCGGGGGGAGCGCGGACGCGCACGCGCATAGAACCGCGTACAAACAACAACACCAAGGAGCGCTTCCTTCGGCACGCGCGCGCCGCCGCCGCCACTGCTGCTGCTGCTGGCGCCGCTGCCGGTTCGCGGAAAGAAAATGTCCACAGAAGAACGACGCACATCGATGCGTCTTGTTGCTGCTGCTGCTGCTGCTGCTGCTGCTGTTGTCGCCCGAGCTGCTTCCCTTTTTGGGGAGGCGGGAAGCCGGCCATCTTGCTTTCGCTGGTCGGGACACCCCGGGAGGCTGGCGCGGCGGGCTGCGCTATGTATACAACCACTCAGCTATCTTTGTAGCGCCCGACAATCTTCATTTATTATCCAGACAAACCATATTGGGGCCCTTTTTTTTACGTTAGTGGTATTACTACCCCGGTTGGCAACGATTCCCTCTAGTGGCTTCTCCGTCCTCGCCCCAATGTATGTGTGTGAAATTCATAGACATCGACCCGTGGTTTTTTTTCTCTTGGTCGGAATGTCCACCCCTCTTACGGACTCCGTTTCGCATGCAACACCCACGCATATAGGTCTCGATCGATTCTTGCCTGCAGGGATGCTTTCCACGCGATTCTGCCTCTCGATATTTGTGTTCCCATCCCGCTCTTATCCTCCGTGAGTTTATCCCAGAGATGCGTTCTTCCTGGAGTAAGCTTTATCCGCAGAATTATTCCATTTCGCTCAGCAATCTGCAGCCATAATGACGCCCCCGCCTTTTGCTCGAAACTCGTTTTGCTTATTTCTCGCAGCGGTAGACTGTACTGACGGCCCTGTGCCTCAGCGATTTGTACGTCCAGGCAAAGGGGAGAACGTGCACGTCTTGCTGCGAATGTCATGGGCTGCCGGCTCATTTCCCGTGTCCAACCAGGGAACGTCCAGCTTAGAAGTTGCACACCGGCCGGGGAGGCTAAGACTCACTCTAGTTGCTAGGCGCCTGCAGCCTGCGGCTCAGTTCCTGCCCACGACGACTGCACTTCCCACGGATGGTAATTCGGACCCCTTTAAAGGCAGGCGCTATAAATTATTCTGTAGATCCGCCATGCCATGTTTGGTTGCGCTGAGCGCCAAATCTGCGGGGTTGACTTAATCGAAACTACCAGTGCCCTGAGTTCTGAAGCTGCCGTAACACCTCAGATAAAGGCATAAGTTTTATTCAGGCCGACATTTCGCGAAGTTGAACGGGAAGAGCGCACTTCTTTTTGCTCACTTGATCGACGCAAGTCGCTCCTCTTGCGCGCTGTTGCTAGGCGACGGGGATGGGGATGCAGACGCAACCTGCATGAAAGAAGGGGCGGCCGGGGCGTTGTTGATTGCAGTCCTGTATTATTAACACCTGAATGAACGCCCAACATTACAATAGCGAAGTCCAATTTGTGTTGTAACTCACCAGATTCTGGCCACTACATTGCGTCACAAAAGCAAAATTGATTCTGGTGATCGAATCCACGATGCGAGGATTGATCTACTGCGACTGTCATTACCCTCATAAAAATGGTTACCAGGATTTAATAAACTTGTTATAGAGATTGCTCAAAAGCGTTCTATAAACTTTTTGTCAACATTCTATAGAATATTTCTATTGAGTTTCCATTACAAATTGGCCACCGCGTTTTAATTAAAAGTCTATAGAACCAAGTCAGTAGACCTTATCGGTTTTGAATCGAGTTCCTTATGAGTTTCTTATGGGGTTTTTATAAAATAAATTCAATAAATTTTCTATGCAATTCTTACTGAGTACAGTCGCAACAGCCTGTTGCATGGGAGTCTGGTTTGAATACAGTTTCTGGTGAATTTTTATTAAATTTATTACAATTAATTTTTATAAAATTCTTGTTGAGTATAGTTGTAACATCCTGT
>NW_027526203.1:378601288-378659960 GCF_048455015.1 Haemaphysalis longicornis | reverse complement strand
GTCCAGATGGCATTTTGAATTTGCAGTTTGGATCAATAGAAGATAGCGGCGCGTAATGACGTGATACATCATCCCACGTTGCTCGCTGCATGTTTCATGCCACGCTAGAATGGAAATTTCCGATTTACGATGGTTATGCGCAATGGATGCAGCAATGTCCGCCTTCACATTGCCAGTTATCCCACAATGGGCAGGAATCCACTGGACTGCTAGTGACGGTGCGCTTGTAAAGCTTGGAGATCTAGTGCGTGTATGTCAAACACAAGGTGGTCTTTTGGAAATGATGATAGACATGGAAGTGCAGCCCTGGAGTCAGGGAAGATAGCCCACTCTCGTACGGGCTGCTTGCTGATGTGAGCGAAAGCAACCCGCAGAGCTGCAAGTTTCGGAGGCGTAGTTCACGTTTTGTGGCTGAGCCAGGGGCGTAATAGCCAGGAATTTTTTGCGAGGGGGGGGGAACCACGGTCGACCAAAAGATGGGAGGGGGAAATATGTAGGCAAGGCTTCTTGCACGTTGTTTCGTGAAATAACTGACTTAAACATGCTATTTGTGTATGCTGAACGCTAACAGTAAATCCCACCTTAAGGAGCTTAGATGATGATGTTGATGATTATGACGACCTAAATTCCAGTTCGCCGGTCTATGGGTAGGCCGCGGGTGATTCGTTCGTCCATAGAGCAGGCGGTTATGCGGGCACGCGCTCGTGAGCGTGATCATGAGTGTGCTCGTGAGTAGCGCGCAGTCCCCGAAGTTCGTCTAGCTCAAGTGGAGGCCAACACTGGGTGTTTACTATCAAGATTTGCGTGTTTTAGATTTTCCTTTAGGAAAGGAACTAATAAGTTTTCTTATCAGCTGTGAAGTACAGTCGAGCATGATTTGAAGGTTATCGCGCGAGCATCGAGCGGCCAAGCGTGCTACCTGCCTACGGTTTCGTTTCGGAACAATGCAAATCAAGATTTCGCACTCTTCTTTCTCTTGTTGGCTGTTCCATGCTACAACAATGGCCCGCACGACTGACTTGCCACCATTTAGGTTTCAAGCTTAACATTCGTTGTTATCAAGCACAGACTTGGTTGCCTTTTATCTACGCTGACGATAACGAAACTGGCATGGAAGATTTGCTAAAGCTGGTGTTCTGTCTGCTTCATTTGAAAGAGTAGCTTTCCCGCGATAACCTTCAAATCGCACTGGACTGTACGTGCGGCACATTCGTATATTATGGCGGTGAAGCTAGTGCTAGTAACGTCAATAGTAAACTTACGCTTAGCGGAAAACCTTATTGCACTGCTGTTGAATGTTGAGCTTGTTGCACGTTTCTTAAATTTAATTCTATTTCTAGCCGTTAAATCTAACAGACATGGCTTCAGAAAAATTCCGGTTAAGCAAATACGAAATGCTGATTCTAACCAAGAGGGAGGTCAAGGAAACAATGGAATAGTGACAAAAAGACAAAGCTCTGCAATAAAGACAATTGTGCAGTTTTGTTGATGTGGAGGAAATACAAGGTGGGCAGAACAATGCTTTTCATACAGCAGAAATTATGGAACCGCAATAGTCAATGAAATGCGATGTCGGTAGAAAAATAAACATATCGAGGATTGATAGTTGACTGAACAAAATACAGTGACATTCGCTGTCATGTTATTATACTTTGTACCAGTGTAAAGACAAGGAATGACACGCTAAAGTCCAGAGCACATGTATGCCTATATGAGGCTTTTCCTCATGCTCCGCTTTTTCCCGGCCATGCTGTTCCGCCAGTGAAACAGCGGGGCTGCCTCGATCGGCTCGAGGCAGGTTCCCGGCGCAGCTCGGTGTATCCGGCGCGAAATATAGCCGGGCTGTATATGTTGACATGTACAGCATCTGAAGCGGGCACGGGGACCAGACGTTGACGTAGCCCTTGTTTTCAGCTTTATATGAACAAGAATGTCCTTAAAACTGCAGGTTCCGCACTTGCAGGCGACTTCCGGCGGTTCTTCAGGCTACTTGAATTGCACCCCAGCCTGGCGCGAAACATTTCTGGGGGGGGGGGGGGGGGGGGGGGGTGCACGGGCCCGGTGTGCACCCCCCTACCCCTTTGCCTACGCCCCTGGGCTGAGCATGGCACTGATGGTGGTGCGTGATGACGGTATCCACACCCCGATAGTGGATTATGTGGATGATGACACCGACTCAGAGTACAGATGAGTGTCCAGAGCGAAAAACTTCAGGGCGGGAGCCCGAACATGCTCCCTCCATTCTCGTGATGCCGGGCACATTGGTCGTGACCGGTACGAGTAGGAACATCCAGGGCGGGTGCTCAGGCGGAGCAGGCTGTTGGTAGACCTTCGGCAGAAATTCGCGCACTTCTTTGGCCCAGCTTCTCGCTAAAGTATGGCCGCGCTGTCTTGCCACACTCCGCAGACGCGCGCGAAGCGATTCCTGCGTGCGTAGAGCGAGGGGTGAGAGCCGCCTGCATTCTGTCAGCGTTCCAATGGTAGAGGTTGTCTTCAGAACGCCAATGCAAACCTGCAGGATTTGTGCTTGCATGCTCTCTAGCACTTTGACAGTTCCTTTTGGTAGACGGACCAAAGCAGGGGTGCTGTAGCGCATTAGGCCAACACAAAGCGCTTCGTATAGCCTAGCCGGAGAAGAGAGTTGACTGAACAACCGCCGGTGTTTGTGGAGACCATAAGGAATATGCGGGCAAATGAAGTAATCTTGTCTTTGAGGTGGCGAACAGGAGGCCACCAGCTGAGATTAATATCAAATGTTACTCCGAAGAACTTGTAGGTCGGGGCATATGAAATTGCGGTCCCTCCAACAGTGAAGCCGTAACGCGTAAGGTCACTCTTCATAAAGTCTATCGCAGCACATTTGTTCCCTGAGATTTCTAAACCTCGTGTTGCCAGAAATGCCGCAATCGAGTCGGTTGCCCGCTGCAGTTTTGACTTTAACACTCACCTATTGCATGCGGCCAGAACTCCACATGCAAATGTCGTCGGCATACGGAGGGATTTCTACCGACTGTGGCACGCATTTCTCCAGGCCTATTATGGCAATTTTTAAGAGTGTAGGACTCAGCACCCCACCCTAGGGAACACCTCGGGTGGCCTCGTGTAGCGATGAGTCGCCGCTGTCCGTAGGCATGTACGCATACCTATTGGGGAGGTAGCCCGATGGTCATGCATGCGGCCCCTGATGCCTAAGACTTCAGAGCCGAGCGGATGGCTTCATGCTCCACGAAGTCGTACGCTGACTTCATGTCAAGGAGCACGGCATTATTCCACTTCCGCGTGCAATGTGGGTTGCGTTTCGGCTGGCCCAAGGCCACCTCCACCCCTTAGACCTCTCCAAAACTTTGACGATTTAACTAGAGTTATTCGACGTGCAGCTATAAACATTTGTGCGACTTCTTTTTCACTCTCTAAGTGAACCAAAATCAGCCCTGCTCATGGTAACAAACATATCCGCATAAAGATCGGCCATCGTCTTTGCGAAGTGCGGAAGCCAACGAAACTGTTCCTCTCCTAAGCGATAAGCCTCATTATTTTTTCAATCGATAAATAAAGTTTACTTTTGCAGAGTGTTAGATTTAGTTTACCTGAAGTTATCAACTGCATGGTGAGAGCAGGAAACCGCGGTAGATAAGCAACTTTTTCGTCTGTAGCGCATCATCTAGCTTTGGAAGCTAACATGAACTTCCGTACCAATTTTGTAATTCAATCTTCGATGTGCAGTGGGGTGAAAGTTTCTGGGCAAATATTCACAAAGCTGTTCGCACGTAAATACGCAGAAAAAACAGCTTGCGACTGCTCGCCGTGCGAGCGTGGTTCGTTCCCGTCAACAACAGCAACAGCAGCAACAACAACAACAACAATAACAAAAAACGAGAAGATAGCCAAGGCGCCGCCTAACCAAAGCTGCCTTTTGATATCATACGAACAAACAGCTTTGTAAATATGAACCAGCTTTTTTACTCGCAATGCCAAGGATTGCTACTCCGGCAGGTATTCTTATGCAAATATAACTGCCAACGCTCTGGTTCATCTCGGTTGATAACAACGCGATGAGGAAATTGCGCCTAACTCCATTATCCTCGGTAAAATGTTAATGGAAGTTCTTCAGTGGAGATAACAGTGTAAAACGCAGCGTTACTACGCGCATTTGGAGACTGCTTGCTGTGCGCGGCCGCCGGTACTGGCGCGCCCGCTTCCCGTCCGGCCGCCGGCGATGGCCGCCATTTTTTTTTTTTTTTTTTTTCAGTTTCTGTTTTGAAAACGGCAATTTCCACGAGCCGTTTGCGTCGCGCGCGTTCCTGTTTGAAACGCAGTGAATTGTAGTTAGCACTTTTTTATGTGCACTATTAGGTGACATTGTTGTTACGTTGTCAAAAAATTGAGTGCAGTTGGCCTTTAACTGTTGATGGTAGTTTTCAACTGGTGACAAGTTTATTAAGTACTGCAAGAAAGCTGAATTCCCGCCTTTTAAGAAGCTGTGAATGTTATGCAGGGATCAATGAATAAAAAAAAGGGGGGGACGGTTACGCGGCATAGATACATCGGGGCTGTGATTCACGCCGTAGTGGAGGCCTGCGGACTAACTTGGCCCTTTAACATTGATGATAAGCTTTCTCGCAGTAATGAGGTTCTCCGTCGTACAATCCACACCATTTAATGCGACCTTCCGTCGTATTACACGCTTAGTCATGATATTATACACTACCGGCCGTGATCACAGTAAACCTTCCATGACGATCCTGACCACGGTGGCGGATATACAGCTCTCTTCATGACCTGCAGTGCATGAACATGGTACATCTTGTTCTCAAAATTAAAATAAAGGGTAAAAAAGTCTGCGGTTTCTTTTTATCAGCACTGATCGCTTGCTTATTTTTTTTTTTTGCACTACGCTGTTTGAAAATAGATAAATTCCTCACTCTGTATAGTTTACACTGGGAGTGATCGTAACACTATAGGAGTGATCGTCCCTGAATTTTTTTGCTACACGTAGGTAATTATTCGTAGAATTTTTTCTGTTAAAAACGGGGCATCAGGAAACGCTTATTTCCACAGTTTATTCTCTGTTTTTAGCGAGCTACAGGGTTATTTGACCTGGAGGCTTCCCGGAGGTTTCTCGCAGATTCAGCGGCTGCTTACGAAATGAACTCGAGAGGAATTCTTCAAGGGTGACCAACGAACCAACAGGCTTGTTATCAAACGTGCCGCTATTACGCGACCGCATAGGTACACCTGAATAATGGCCCCGCTCAGACGGAATTCGTAAAAGGGTCACGTGACCAGACTGGTGCGCGAGTTGGGAAATAAAGCGATCACTCATAATCACGATTGTCCATGGAAAAATGACACGAAAAGGCAAACCTGTGCTTTAGATTTAACACAAGCACTGAATTGATCAATCCATATATCCAATAACGAAATTTCGACGAATTACGATGTCGAGCATACGATTTGCTCGAAAGTTCGGTTTGCGCCGTGGTGAAAAGCGAAAACACCAGTGTGTTCGAGATTTCGGCGAATGATAAAGATCCCCAGGTGGTCAAAATTAATCCGGAGCCCTACACAACGGCGCGCGCCTCATCATCGCCTTTGCAGCGTCGGCGCGTTACACCCCTACAATCAATCAATCAATCAATCAATCAATCAATCAATCAATCAATCAATCAATCAATCAATCAATCAATCAATCAATCAATCAATCAATCAATCAATCAATCAATCAATCAATCGGTTTGCGCCGTGGAATAACGTAACGCAAGCATGACGTTCTACATTGCGCAGTGTCATATCCCGCGTCCCATTTTTAAGTAAAATTGTGCGCATGTCGCTGTCATTCACCGAATTCTCTTTGTTGGCATGCATATAACGCTGGAGGCATTGCGGTGAAGCTGAACCGCGGGATTGCCTTAGAGTGTTCGAGAATTTGCGAAGCCAATTCGACCGATATTGTTTATATTCTCCGTGATTCCTTTCGTGTGATTGCCGAAATAGGTATGCGCTTGGCTGAGTGATGACTGAAGCAGCTACAATAGTTTGCATATTTGGTCGTTGGACATCGAAATTTCCCTTTTGGCGGTGCTCAAGGTTGAAACGAAAAATAAAATGCTTCTGTGAATGGCAAGTGGTGGGACCATAAAACATACTTCTTATATATATCAAGCAAGACTTCCGGTGTGGCATACGAAAGCTGCGACCAAACGCACGCTCCGCTTGAAACATAAAGTAACAAAAAAGCCGAGCATGGCTCAGACACTGGAAACCAAAGAGAAGTATTCCCAGAAAGCATGGTTCCCGGCAACACAGACAGACAGACAGACACAGACCACACACACACACACACACACACACACACACACACACACACACACACATATATATATATATATATATATATATGATATATATATATATGTGTGTGTGTGTGTGTGTGTGTGTGTGTGTGTGTGTGTGAGAGAGAGAGAGAGAGAGAGAGAGAGAGAGAGAGAGAGAGAGAGAGACAGAAGGCCGGCGGTCTCCAGTGCTAAGGGAGGCATAGGGGAATAGTTAGGCTTTTTTACTACTATTAGTTAAGTTAACGTTTTGAATTTATGTAGGAAAGAAAGCGAAGAAAAACACGTGTCCAGAGTGGGGACCGAGCCCACGCCTTCCGATTAGGTCTCGAATGTCTTACCGATTCGGTTATTTGGACCACTGCATTCTCCGTCACTTTCTGGGGTACAGCATAACCTCGTTATAACGAAGTAGTTTCGGGACAGTAATTTAGTTCGTTATGTCCAATATTCGTCGTAACAGTGGAGATAAAAATCGTTTGAAACAATTATCTGGCTTCCGCAAAAATCCTTGATGCACAAACACATTATTTAAATCTCCCAAACTACAATAAACAAAGTATAACCCTTATGGGTCTCTCTGTGGCATTTCAAGCTTGAACCAGAACATGAAAGGAGAAATTAAAACAGAACAAAGTTCCTTTGACAAAACAAGCCTGCGTTCCTTTTTTTTTTTTTTTTTTAAGGAAGGAGGTGGTATTTGTGTGGCGGCTATTCACAGCACTGAGCAGGATAAAGTTTTCCACGGTGTCCACGAACAACGGGTCCTTTTCTACTTCTGCAGTTTCGGACGCCGGGAGTTTTTCCAAGTAGCTTCTTAGCCTACTGGTCAAATATTTCTTCGCTACATCCGATAGTGCGCGTGGATCTCACAGTTTCACTTTCGTTATAAAAGAATAAGCGTCATTGAAATGAAACGTGACCAACCAAAGTTCGTATTTAGTTTGCTATAGTCGATAATTCGCTGTGTCAGTGTTCATTATAACGAGGCTCAACTGTATGTATATTTAGCCCAACTGTTTTGGACGCTTGAGGGTGGTAGCCAGCGCCACTCTGACAACACGGGGTGAAGGGGACCTTCTTTTTCTGGGCTGTGACTCGAGCGTCTACAGCCTGTCGTGAGCAGTCGACTTACCAGAAACCCTTTTGTGCTACCTTCCGACATCAAGGCTGACAGAACCGAGGCCCTCGCTATGTTTTGCTGAATAATGTGGTATAGGGGCGAAGGGCTTGTTGAGGAAATGTAGAAAGGAAGGCCGGCAGTATACAACGCCAAGGAAGGCATAGGGGAACGGTTGGTTTTTTTTTTAATCTACGATCAGCGAAGTTAGCATTTTAAATTTATGTAATAAAGAATGTGAAGAAAAACACGGGTCCTGAGTGGCATCTGAACCGATATATATACAGTCGACTCCGGTTAAGACGAACTCGACGGGGCCGTGAAAATTTTTGTTCGTATTATCAGCAAAAGACGAGAGCGAAACTTCTGTAAGATAGGAATTACTGCTCACACAGGAACGAAAGTGTTGAGGCGCTCCGCTGTACCTACAGCCGTGTTGTAAACACAGAGACACGCAATCGCCTCAACGTACGCTCGCTAGTTTGCGAAACGTGCGCGAAGAGCAAAAACAATGTAGCGTACTGCGCATGTACAGTGCCGTGATGTGAGGAAATAGCGTGCCCTATTTCTTTACGTAGTCCTCCGTACGATATACTAAAACTCGCTAAAGTCTTCAGTCGCGGAGAATCGTCGAAGGTCCTGAAGTCACGTCAGATGAAAGGGCGGGGAACACATCTTCGGCTTGTTTCGGCACGGCTCGTTGCGGCTGGTCTTCGTTAGGGTCTCTCGGGGGGAAGGGGGGGGGGGGACATGAAACGGGGGACATGGGCGTGTTCTGGTCTCGGCTGGGCTGGAGCTGCCCGGCGCGGCTTCGTTAACCTTGACGGCTGCATCCCCGCCGATACGATACTAAGCTGGGGCCTGGATGGGGATGAACCCGCACACTCCCCCAAATGTAACGCAGAGCAAATGCCATCAACATTGGTTAAAGATGAATAGACCTGTTTACAGAACGGGATGATAAATTTACGTTATTTACAAGGCGGCCGTAACGGAGCCCACGCTTGCTGCGCCCCGCACACAACTCCTTGCTCAGCATCGTCACCGTCGTTGACGGTGGACTATGGCGCTATGGGGATCGCCGCCGCCGTTCCTCATTAATAGTTTCCGTTCTACCTCATTACAATGTAGATGCTGCTGTCTCTCCTTTTCTTGTCCTCTGTTCGCTCAGGAACTGCAGTACTCACCGTGAGACACGTCGGAGCCAAGTTACTACTTACAAAGAACAGGTGAAAAACCGCGCAAGCGCTCATTAGGAACTTCATTGAAGTGGACACGAACCTTCAAACGTTCAGACGATCTGCTTAAAGCTTTTATAGCGTGTCGGAAGGACTAATATCCATGAGTGCCGGCAGGATTTTGTCTTGAGGGGGGCCAAACCATTGCATATTAGGGGGAGCGGGAGAGAGCGGGGGGAAGGGGAACCTGTGCTGATGTAGCCCCTGGGGGGGGGGGGGGGGGGGAGGGTCTAGTGCCCCTTTTGCACCTCCCTGTCGACATCAATGCTTCTGTCTGACGCTCGTAAACGAGTTTGAATTCCCTAAGGATGAGTAATGACAGTCGCAGTAGATCAATCCTCGCATCGTGGATTCGATCACCAGAATCAATTTCGCTTTTGTGACGCAATGTAGTGGCCAGAATCTGGTGAGTTACAACACAAATTGGACTTCGCTATTGTAATGTTGGGCGTTCATTCAGGTGTTAATAATACAGGACTGCAATCAACAACGCCCCGGCCGCCCCTTCTTTCATGCAGGTTGCGCCTGCATCCCCATCCCCGTCGCCTAGCAACAGCGCGCAAGAGGAGCGACTTGCGTCGATCAAGTGAGCAAAAAGAAGTGCGCTCTTCCCGTTCAACTTCGCGAAATGTCGGCCTGAATAAAACTTATGCCTTTCTCTGAGGTGTTACGGCAGCTTCAGAACTCAGGGCACTGGTAGTTTCGATTAAGTCAACCCCGCAGATTTGGCGCTCAGCGCAACCAAACATGGCATGGCGGATCTACAGAATAATTTAAAGCGCCTGCCTTTAAAGGGGTCCGAATTACCATCCGTGGGAAGTGCAGTCGTCGTGGGCAGGAACTGAGCCGCAGGCTGCAGGCGCCTAGCAACTAGAGTGAGTCTTAGCCTCCGCGGCCGGTGTGCAACTTCTAAGCTGGACGTTCTCTGGTTGGACACGGGAAATGAGCCGGCAGCCCGTTACATTCGCAGCAAGACGTGCACGTTCTCCCCTTTGCCTGGACGTACAAATCGCTGAGGCACAGGGCCGTCAGTACAGTCTACCGCTGCGAGAAATAAGCAAAACGAGTTTCGAGCAAAAGGCGGGGACGTCATTATGGCTGCAGATTGCTGAGTGAAATGGAATAATTCTGCGGATAAAGCTTACTCCAGGAAGAACGCATCTCTGGGATAAACTCACGGAGGATAAGAGCGGGATGGGAACACAAATATCGAGAGGCAGAATCGCGTGGAAAGCATCCCTGCAGGCAAGAATCGATCGAGACCTATATGCGTGGGTGTTGCATGCGAAACGGAGTCGGTAAGAGGGGTGGACATTCCGACCAAGAGAAAAAAAACCATGGGTCGATGTCTATGAATTTCACACACATACATTGGGGCGAGGACGGAGAAGCCACTAGAGGGAATCGTTGCCAACCGGGGTAGTAATACCACTAACGTAAAAAAAAGGGCCCCAATATGGTTTGTCTGGATAATAAATGAAGATTGTCGGGCGCTACAAAGATAGCTGAGTGGTTGTATACATAGCGCAGCCCGCCGCGCCAGCCTCCCGGGGTGTCCCGACCAGCGAAAGCAAGATGGCCGGCTTCCCGCCTCCCCAAAAAGGGAAGCAGCTCGGGCGACAACAGCAGCAGCAGCAGCAGCAGCAACAAGACGCATCGATGTGCGTCGTTCTTCTGTGGACATTTTCTTTCCGCGAACCGGCAGCGGCCCCAGCAGCAGCAGCAGTGGCGGCGGCGGCGCGCGCGTGCCGAAGGAAGCGCTCCTTGGTGTTGTTGTTTGTACGCGGTTCTACGCGCGTGCGCGTCCGCGCTCCCCCGCATGCAGCAGCAGGCACGCATCGATCGCATTCGAGCATCCAGGGATGCGAGACGCGCTTGCTGCTGCGGCCCGAGAATCGCCGGCCATTGCGCGTCCCGCACGCGCGGCGAGCGTCAGCCCAGGGCGCGCCGCCCATGCGACGAATAAACACAACCGCCAAGTTCTGCGGACCTCGTGGTGGCACGTCCTGAGAAGGCAGGCGGGCAGACTGTCGCCGTTGACACGGGACACTGTTCCCTGGCCACGCCTGAAGTGTTCGAAGCACTTGCAAGCATGTCTGCTAGCCCCCTGTATCATGAGCTGTTCGCGTGGTTGGGCGTAGAGCGGAAGAGAGACTGGCGCCAGGGGGATGAGAAGTGCCGTGGAAACCTGCGTCACATATTTGCGGATAGACCGAGATCAAGCTACCAAGAGCATCTCCTCGCGTTCATTTGGCATTTCATCCAATCGCTCAAAAGAGCGTTCTTCAGAATTTCAAGCTCGCCTATAACTGTTTTCCGAACAGAAAGACACTGGCAGCGTGAGCTGCTTCACCAGGGAAATGGCCGCAGATGTGCGCCAGTACAAAGACACACGCCATTCAGGCGGGCAACGTGAGCACGCAGTGCCTCGGCCGCCTTCCGCGCAGAAACAACAACGCAAAAGGAAGAGTACTCAATAATCTTCTAATGCAACATACAACATCGAACAATAAAATGTGCGAAATAAACCCACAGAGAGAAAGAGCTTGCCAAGCTAAGGTAAGTTATCCGAAAGCCGCTTTGTTGACGACCATACACGAATAAAAGATGCGCTAAGCAAGACGCAATTAGGCCGGGTTAACACTGTTGCCGCAACTGTCGTAATAACTTTAAATAATAACGTCGTTTCACGTCTCAGCCAACCGAACTGGGTGAAACGCCGTTTTTTAGTGTCCATAGCGCACGATATGGCTGTTACGTCGGTAGTCTGAACATACCCTTACTACTAATCGACATCATTGCGCATGTTCGCGTGCATAATATTTAAGCCTGTATATTCGCACCTATTAGTTTCTAAGCGTTCAAGAACCTTTCATTCTGACCGTAGGGCCAGATGCAAAGCTTCTTGAATTTCCCGTCGGAAACCTTTCACTTTAAAAGCAAACATAACTGGTTTTCAATCTTACCATAAAGTTAACACAGGGGTCCCCAATGAAGAGAACCTGTGGTTGACTGAAACCACGGCTCTAAGCCCGGTTACATGTGTAGGTTTAAAAATAGTCACTCAAGCCAGCTTGGCGCCAAACACGGGCGGCAACCGCACATCATGCATTTAGTTGCACCCCGCATCTTCCGCACGGGTGCCTACGCTAGTTGTTACCGCCAGTTCAGACAAGGGCTGCACGATTCCTGTGCAGGCGGGCTCTCTCCTGCTGGCTCATTGAGACCGACGCCCTCGTCCGGGAGGCTCCCGGGCGGCCCGACGGCTGCGCAGCGGCGTCTTTCCCGAGCGACGGCGGCAGGCGGGAAGAAAGGGTTGTCGGCTCTCCCTGGAGCTGCGCGCCGCCGGGGAAAAGGGCCGGTGTCGTTGACCTCACCTATGCTCCTCGGATGGGCCTCCTCGGAGGTGAATCGTCGTGACAATGCGCGCAACGGGGAAAGAACACGGCTCTCCCTTGCGCAAGCTGCCGCCGCTTCTTTTGTTGTTAACCTTATGCGTTAATTTGACCCAGGTGCTGCGCCGAGAAGAGAGGCCCGCCTGAAACCGCGGGGACCGGTTAACCCTTTCCTCTTTCGCTCCCGCCGCCAGCCCCGTTCACCATGCTCTCGCTTCTTGCGTTATTTTCGTCTCTCTCTCTCCCTCTTCGCCTTAAGTACGGATTACAAAGGCGACACAAAGGGGGAAAAAAGAAAGAAACTAAAGAGCTTTCTCCCTTAACGACAACCGTGCAAGTGATTGTCCTATTGACGTGCCGTCGAAGCACCGCCCTTTTCGTGCATGCATGTCTGCGCTGATGGGCTCAAAGGGACCTGGCTATTTCCCATGGAAACGGTGAGTCCCCCACCGCCCATGTTCCTGGTGCGCCCGAAAAAAGAAAAAAAGACAAAAAAGAAATGACAAACATTTGCTATTCCATCTCAGTCGAATCTTGCGTGCACATGCTTTGAACACGTACATAAGTCAACACGTTGTACGTGGATATGCGTCTGTTGGATGGTCGCTGCTCGTTAATTTTGTTCGAGAAGCTTGTTACGGAATGTGAGACCGCAGCCTCCACCTGGCTCTGGCGGCAAACAATGCGTAATAGAACATTACACTCGAAGAATTGTGTGAATGAAACAAGCATCAAAAGTAAAAAAGAAGGCACAAAGTACGTTATATTTATTAGTAAAGCGTTTAAAAAACAAACTGTATTTTCGCGGTGCATTCTGGAAACCTCGTAGATAGAGACAAAAACGGTATGTGCACCATTGCAGGGGTCGAGTAGCACCAGTGACGAGTTAAGAAAAATTAAGTCGACAGGTTTTTTTTTTTTTTTAAATTAGGTGCTTAGATTTGCATGAAGATCATCTGTGCAGTGATATTATGTGCCCAGGGGGACACATACTTAGGTGGTAATTATTGATGTCGGTGACTTAATGAACTAAAATTGAATAATTAACTTTTTAGTGGCTGCAGTAAGCAGGCATGTTTGTTCTGAAAAGTTAGACGCAACCGTTTTTCTAAGCAGTTTCATTTGGCACAATTCTTCTAGCGCATCCATACTCCGAGATATTGAACTGTGAAGTTTAATTGCCGTTCGCATGATTACACATGCTAGACAGTGACGACCGGCGCAAAGCTCCTCCCTTTTGTGACGTGCCTGCTGTGTACGATGTTTAGTTTGACAACGGGGCGGAGGCATAGGCAAAAGTGATAACTGGCACCCTTTCAGTCTTGGCTGGTGTTATCGCAATCTGCAGCACTCGGAACCGCTATCGAAACACCGAACAAATAGGAGGAGCCTTGCGCCAGCCTTCGCTAGCTGTTTAGCATGCGTAATCATACGAACGGCAATTGAACATTGCAGTTCGATATCTCGGAGTACGGATGCGCTAGAAGAATTCTGCGAAATGAAACTGCTTAGAAAAATGATTGCGTCTAACTTTTCAAAACAAACATGCCTGCTTATTGCAGCCACTAAAAAATTATTATTCAATTTTAGTTAATTAAGCCACCGATATCAATGATTTCCACCTAATTACTTGTCCCCCTGGGCGCATAACCTCACTGCACAGGTGGCGTTCACGTAAATCAAAGCGCCTAATTAAAAAAAAAAAAAACCTGCCGACTCAATTTTGATTACCTTGTATATCGCGACCCCTTGCACGCTGCTCGCACGCCGTGCTAACCGCGCTTTGCGTTATAAACGTCTCAGACAAGTCACGTCTTCCCGTTCTACAGCGGCGTTGACTTTCTGCCGCTCCTGTTGCTCCTCTCCTGCAGTAATGCTTCTCGTAGCCCTTAATCCCATTGCATACGCTTTGCCACCTACTCGGCCACCTACTACATTTTACAACCAGTCCAAGCCGGGACGGGACGTACCGAGAAATCGGATGACGGGCGCACAGGGCAGAGGTAGCAGCACGGCCGCAGCGCCACCGCAGCCAATGCCGCCGCCGGCTCTATAGCCTCGGCTTTGCGTCCCCCGATCCTCACGTTTTCCACTCTTCGGTCGCTCTGTGCCCGCGGATAGACGGAGCAAATTTTCGCCGGCCCCATCTAGGTACATGCTGAGGCAATAGATTATTGGGACCTTGGTTATTAAAAGGATATGTCTTTATTTTGAGCTGGTTGGTGCCCTTTCTCCAGGACTCACGTGGTTTTCGCTGCTTTGCTAGACCGGAGGACCAGCTGGCGCTGGGCTGAAGGGTCTGGATTGGGCAGCGCAGCAGTGCGCGAGGGTTGGATTGGTGTTTTGGGAGACTCTTTGGCCATGCCCATGAGATGTGGCATCAGACCCGTAGTTCATTGTCACAGAGGGGGCTGGCTTGGTAGGCAGAGGAATGCATTGTGTGCACTCCACTAAGGTCGACTTGAAACTTCAGCTTGGACGAAAAAGCGCAGGACGTTAGAAGAAAACACGGACACAATGGAGGGAGGGGAAAAGCGGATGGTACAGACATTTAGGTGAGAAATGAATCAATGTTAATTAGATACGTTATAGAAGGGCCGATGAAGAATTGGCCGTGTATTTGCTTGCTTCGCTGGTGGTGAAGTGGAAAGACGACGATGTGATTTTTGTCACAGACAGATAAACACCTATTCCTCAAATATTTCGCCTGTTTTTATTGTATTTTACAAACTACGTCCAAGAAATCCCATTTATTTGCATCTTGTTACACCAGTCCAACATCACTGCCACGCGCACCTGACTGTGGGAAGCGAATACTGTTTTCAAACAACAGCAACTGTGTTGGACACATGAATCTTTTTGCTGCGCCCCCGAGGCCATCTCGGATGAATTCGCCCCTCAGCTCGCTTTCTCCCTTTCACTGTTTACCTTTCAGCCTCACCGCCAACGATTTTCCGTTGATGTCAAGCAATTATCCGAACGTGTGCGTGCATTCACCGGCGCAAGTCTCGTCTGCCACGCGTAAGAAGTCTTTTCTGTTCATCCTCCAACTATCTTTTTTTGTTGTTTTTTAGACTGCATTTGAAATACCGAAAACTTTGAAACGGTGATTCTGGATTTATCTATGTACTTTTCCGGCATTTGAAGGCACAGACAGGAACGACATTTCTTGCGAAGGAAATCTTTTTTTTGCCCAATTTGCGCCCCATTATTTACTCCTTTATATTTCAATTTCGGTGCAATCAAGTTCGGTGCAAATTTTGTTGCCTCTATCCTCCCGCCGAACCTTGGGGATTTAAATTCAAACCGTGAACCCATTATACGGCGTTAAAATCAAAGTTTGTGCCCTTATACGATAATTTAAATTTCGAGTTTAAATTTCACAACCTAGATTTTCAAGCTTTAATCTTTCCCAATCTCAGAATTAAATCACCAAGAATTTCTTTCTTTCATTACGGTAATTCGATGGCCGCGATCGAAAGTAGCGTATTTATACCACAAGTTAAGAGCTGTGCCTTTAATAACGGCTAGAAATTCCCCAATTCGAAAGTACATTCAAAGGGCATATCCTCCACTGTACTCATTGTTTGAATTTGCCGCGCATATTGCATAAATATTATGCATTTCAGTGTCATTTCATTTTATAGCGCAGTCGTAAACAACCCCTTGTACTATGTGCTAGGGGGCGAAGCACCATGCATCCATATTTGTATTCGATCGACCGCCAAAATATTAGCAATATAAAAGGAGAGCGTGCTCTTTTTTTTTTTCTCTTCTTTTTACCGTGGTTATGGTCATGGCTCTTCATATTACATTCTTTCCACAACATTTGTGAGCCCTTTACAATGCAAGCTATTTATACCACAATAAGAACCACTCCGAGATATTAATGAAAGCGGATGGTGTTTTTTCATAACGCCCATTAATTACTTCCGCTCACCGTCTCGTTACAGGGTTATTTTTTTAGCTTCGCCCTACCGCACTTGTCATCCCTCTCAACGCCTCACAATCATTTGCTGTGCGTGGCTTGATAAGGTCTTCTACGCATAAGGCATGAGTTCGATTCCCACCAATGAATCTGCTGAGACTTCATTTCTGCATGAAAAATTTTGCCTTACGTGATTCGGGAGACAGGCAGACAGACAGGCAGACAGACCAATGTTACAGCGTTTGTCTTGCCCAAGAAAGATAATGGTTTAAGATAAAAACTGGTGGGCTGCACCATTATGTGCTGGCGGGGTGCCCAGCGCAGCGGCTTCGGTTGCATGCCGGGGTCGCACACATTCACGAAATAAAACCTGATTGATTGGGGCGCAGAACAATGTAGTTCACGAAACTGGCGCGTCTTGCCGGCTGGTGGTGTCCACGTTATTGAAGGAGGGGGTCAGGGGGGAGGGTCCTCCCTTCCAGCGTTTCCGCAGCTAATGCGCTATCTCCCCGTCTCCGCGGCTCAAGTTGAGTGCCGAGCACCGACGCCACACTCTCTGAACCCTCTCTCGCTCTTCGGCTTCTGCAGCACCGCGCCCTCCCCCTCTCCGGGGCTCAAATACAGCGCCGAGCACCGGCGCCACTCTCTCCACCCTCTCCCGCGGTTCGGCTGCCGGCACGCCGCGCCTTGTCTGCTACCCGGATTCCTATTCGGGAACTTTTCCCGGATCCCCCCTTCACCCCCCTGAGTGCTCATGCGGGGGATGCACGCTGGGGAAGAGTAAACAGCTTCGCTGTAAAAATGAGGCAGACAAGCACTCGGGCAGATCCACTCGGTGACGGTGGAATGCCAGCGAGGCTGTCGTTGTGGTTCCCAGCTACTCGTTCTATAACCCTTCGTACCCTGCCGTACCCCACCTGCGGCGTCTGCGTTATCGGTGGCTGGCTGTGCACTAGTGTCACTAGTGGTTCTACTGTGCACGAAGTCATGGCGTCGCCTTGAAGCTTCCCAGGCCGCTGCACCTATTCCAGCCCCGTGGCCACGCTCTTTCTCTTCCTCCCCCAATCCGCATCCGCGAATTCTTCACATGCCGTGCACCGATATGGACGTAAGACGCCCAGGACACACCCCTGGGAACGCATGCGGGGCATGCATAAGGGGGCTAGAGGTACGCTGTAAAATAGGGGAACCCGAAGCTCGTATGTGTCTGGGTTTTGCAGGGATAGCGAAATATTCACGTGTGACAGCACAGCCGAGCTACAAGCCCCTGGCACCTGAAGGTATACCGCGTCAGCCAACCGAAGGGTCTCCATAACCCCAGAGTTAAATATTCTTGAAAACTACTGCATTGACTACGGCATTCAACCATCTCTCAGCCTAATAGAAAGGATAAAAAATGTTCTGACTTATTGCGAGCGCCCGAAATAGAAGGAAGGACATCATGAGCGTTGCACTTGACAGAGCGGTGCCAAAAGGATAATAGGTGATCGAGAAATTTCTTTTCGTCGTTGCACAGCACTCCACATTCTGCTCGTAATTCCAGCAAGAACTCACTTGAGAAAATCATAGCAGAGCTCCGTTTAGCTTGTCTTCCATTTTTGCTTTTTTGCGCCTTCTCGTCCTATCTGCGTGGCAAGACCTTAGTAGTCAGTCGGAACATGAGCCACTTTTGTAACACAAGTCTACACATTAAGGTTTCCAAAGAAAGTTTTACAAACCGACGCAAATAGAATATAAAACACGTTCAGAGTTCAATTCTGGGCTGTAAACTTACCGCGTGAATCTCCCGCAGCTAGCCGTGTAGCACGTCTATCGGGGGAAGCTGCTGGAGTGGGGATCCAAGCCAGATATAGGTGAACTCCGCGTGCAAACATGCCTCGAAGTAGATTGCCGGCCAGATGGATTTCATCCTACCAAAAAACAAAGAATTCGTCCGAAGAGCTGCGGATGCACGGCGCGATCACGCACATCCCGGAACAGCGACGGTTGTTCCCAACCACCCCCGCCCCGCTGCAGGCTCACCTGTCTCCGTTCGCACACCATGCCGTCCGAATTGCTGCTCTCGCCCGTGCCACAGAGAAGCTGTTTCACCTCAGAAGACTCCACGTCCGACGCCAACATTTTATGGCAAGCATACTGGCTGCGAAAACTGCCAGCAATTATCTACCATGATGCCACGCTGGTAATAAGTTCTTGTGGCACGGCTGAAGTCACGAAAGAGTTCCACGGCATGCCTTATCGTACTCCTGGAATGCCAAGTAAAAAAATTCGCGGTTCCCACGTGCAGGTGCGGATTGATGCAAAGTGAAGCATTGTTTCAATACCCCTGGCGAACAGATGGTCAGCCGCACTACCAGTTTTTGACGTGGGCAATGACGAGGGGTAGAGCTGACAGCGAAGAGGGGGCACGTCGTAGTCGTCTTTCATGAAAACCGGAGACCACCGGTTTGCCGGTTTTCGAAGGTCGACGTTAGAGTCTGCGGTGAAAACCAGTGATGTTCTCCCTCCTTCGTACTGAACGAAGCGCAGGGTGAGGAAGCATTTAATTTAGGGCTGAGCGTCGGTTAAACAAATTAATTCGATTCTTCGGCTGGCTTTAACCGGTTAATTGATCGTTTAATCAGTTTGGTTGGTTTAGAAAGAAAAATGACCAAAATCATATTTTATTAATGTTGTTACGATTCAGCGCAGCGCTACCCTGCACCCGCGTGCTACAAGTTGGTGTAGCGAGGGGAATCACCTGTGCCTAGCGGCATAGCCCGCCTGCCTTAAGCGTGTTGAGACAAGCATCCGCCGCGCGGGCCCCGCTGACGGTGACTCGAGCCGCGGCAGTTGCAAAATGCAAAACAAACTGTTTTGCATGTAGAGACGTGCATCTGCGAAGAGGATGCCGCTTGCCGAGATCTCCTCTACCCCCTCTCTCAGGCTCAAAGTGCGCCGCTACTGCCGGCTCTCACGAACCCGGGATATTGGCGGTGAGATCTTTGAGTGGCGCCCCCTGGCTCTGACGTCGGCTTAGGGATTCGCGCCGCTGTCGTCTGCTACACCCCGCTTGTGAGGGGCAACAGTGCCTGGGCTAGAAATCGCCCGCTTCGTTGCTGTAGTGCGTTAAAGAACGTATTTCTAGCGACTCAGTTATTTTGCCAGCTTCTGACGCATCTGAATAATTTGAAGCTGTATCCCCCACAAGTTTGCAACACACGAAGAGATAGAGAACAACTTTCTTCGGGGTATCGGTCAGAAGATCGTGTGTAACTCGTTCTTTCTTGCTTATTCGCGAGGATCAGCGATCAGAGCTTCTCGATAAGTATTCAAAATGCGTAGGCTTCCCTGCAGTATTTTTGAGATGCTCCTATGAAGACTCAACAGTCTAATACTACGTACCAAGCAGCGGCCTCTACACGCTCATCGCGCAGCAGGCTTTCTTCTGTTTCTTTCGTTGTTGTCTTGTATAGGATTAATGTTTCTTGCTTTTTTTCTTCTGCCCAACGCATTAATTTTCCTGCGCCGTCACTTCTTATTAGGAGGTTTCGGGATGTTTGGGAGCCTCACAAAGGTCGTGTGGATATTTCCTTCATTTTGTATGGCATACATTCCCTTCTTCACAAATTGGCTTTCATTACGGCTGCGTGCAAGAAGGTGCATATCCGCAGCGTGCTTTGTTTATTCACATGCAAATACAATGAGAAGGTTTGTGCTACGCCACCGCGATCACGCCCTAAACAACGGGGTCCACAGTACTCCAAGGCGGCTTTTGTGCTCCGAATATCTATTTTAATTATATCGTTATCATAACGAACTGACTTTCAACTCGAACAATGATGACATGATTACGGTGTTGAAGGCATGATATACTCGCTAACTAACGTAATAAATAGTATACCTGCATATATTACAAGACTCGAAACCGAAGAAGAATTCCAAGTAGCTCTTCATTGCTTTTCAACCCTTCCAGGCGCGAAGAACAAATCCTATTCTACTCGGGATGGCGCTCTATGATTTGAAGAAAATTACTTTTACTCTCTTGTCCTGGACTGAGGACCCGGCCCACTAACTAGATCGATATATTTGTTAAACAAAGTTTTCCCCTCCTCCCCTTACTCTTACTCCTCCTCATCTTGAGTGCAGTTTTCCTATAACTCATATCCGAATATCGGGAAGATGTGGCTGTGCAAAATGTTCCGAAATATCTCTCCAGGACTTAACAAACATATATGTGTTACTATAAATTTAACGAAGGCGCGACTCGTTTTGCTCAATAAACCTCCATACTGGTTAGATGCCTGGTATAGAATCAGCACGCGCGTATATACACACTGGGTTATTTGGAACTCAACCTACAGTTTTTGCAGTCTATAGTGCATGTCGGCAAAATTTCATGCCTTGACAACGTAAAGTGATGTGACAAAACGCGTTCGAGCGTTCGGCAAGGTTGCAAAAACTGTTTTACCTTACATATGATAACCGGGAATCGTGATGCGTTCTGCCAAATCCGACAGCCCTGAAGGCCTAGAATTTGTTTTGGTCTTCCATTTTCGCTGTTGTCGGTTATTAGCAGCTGACTGTTCCTTTTGTTCGAATGCTTACATGAGAAGCTGACGCCTAGCTCCGACTCTTCGCGCTCCGCACAGGACCGGCTCCGCAAGGAACGGGGTGGCGCCGGCAATGTTTCTCCCGTAGCGGTATCCAAAAGTATACTTTAATTGACACCATGAGCTAGTGTATGCGATTTTAAACCTATTATTATGATAAAAAGTTACCCACACGCCAATTCTGGTGTGGACAAGCATCAGACGTTGACTGAGCGCAAAGAAACAGCAGGGAGAGCGATCCTGAGTGAAGCAGACGACAAATGCGAGAATCCCTAAGCTGACGTCACGGAGGCGCGCTTCGCAGCGCCGCCTGTGTTCGCGCTATTCTTTTCGTGCCGCGTGCAAAAGCACAAGGACAGCTGTTCGTCCGTTACCGCTTCCAGGGATAAGTACGCGGTTCCTTCGAGCGTATAATTCATTCGATTGACAGCATCGGATCCCGTTGTCGCTCTGTTCGAGTCATGCTGTAAGCTCTCCCGTAAGGGGGCTGTTTCGGTATCTCCCGCCATGCAGTACACCAGTTAAATTTTGCCTTCACCTTTTTGTCGCTATCACCAAGGCAGCAATTTTTGCTGGCCGCTCGTCCACCACGCTACCACTGCATGCCGGAGGCGACGGAGCCCGGTTCGGGGACGCCTTCGCTAATGTAACAATATTCATAATATAACAAAAATAAGATCTATAAGCTCTTTGGCCTGCTCACATACATTCCAAGTGGGGTAAGAAGGTAATCATCATGGCGCTGATGTGGGAAAGACGCAGAGCGTTCGTCACTCACATTTTTCTAGAACCAGGAACATCGGCGCGCAAAGTAATTGCGGGGCGCCTATTAATTGTGGTATATTTTACGACATAGTTACTTTGTATACAACGGCCATACGGTGTGGGTGCCCGCTCACCAATTTTTGTGCCGTGCAAATTTGTATTAAGAGTAGCAGTTCTCTTGTGTGTCATGGCTACAACATTTTGGTTTTATCACTACCGTATTTCTAAGCATACTTGCATCGTTTTCTATTGGGACATAAGGCAGGTCATCTGATCATGAATATGATCCTCGACACGCTTGTGCACAATTTCAACACAGCACTCTTGTTTTAGTTTGCTCACATGTCTGGAACAGATTAACTGGTTTAAAAAAACGAATCGGGACTAAAGCATTAATCGATTAATTGAAAGGTTAATCGATCAATCGCCCAAACGTAATTTAATTTGCGTTCGCGTCACTGCCAGACTGATGTAAATGGTGGCCAAAGCGATGTACCCGTCCTCACACTTTACTTGCGCAACGCACGCGTCTCCCACACCATCAACAAGAATGAGCGTGTCCTCTCTTTTAGATGCGACGGCATCTCATTCACTCCCTTGTCCCTCCATACGGCGTTGTCGTTGTCCGTCCACACCTCTCCCCCATTCTCCTCGCCGCGCGAGCTGCGCTCTCCGCCGCTCACCCCCTCTCTTCTCCGATAGCGAACACTCTCTCGCGAGGGGCATTGGATTGGATTAGATTGGCTTGGCTTGGCTTGGCTTGGCTTGACTTGGATTTGGATTGGATTAAAGTGGATTGTGTTGGATTGTGTTGCGTCATAGCCACGCCACGTTGCGTCATAGCCGCGGCCGGGGGTTCACGGCACGTTTCACGCGATGGGAGAATCAACCTAACGGAAACAACAACGGAACCCCCTATGCGTCGCATCTACACAGGGGTTCTCGCGAGGGGAGGTGGGAGTAATTTTTTAAAGACGATAGTCTTTCTTGGGCTACTTAAACCCAGAAATTTTGGTCTGTCTGTCTGTCTGTCTGTCCGTCTGTCTGTCTGTCCGTCTGTCTGTCTGTCTGTCTGTCTGTGACTCGATTCAGCCACCCGGCTAAAGCAAAACAATGCCCGCGCAATAGTCTTATATAGTCACAGCTAAATCTACCCGTCTATGTCCGGTGTAATGTTCATACTTGTCAACATTGTTGAAGAAGAACAAGACATTACGCAAATATGAGACAACAAATCGATACAGAAGTGATATTTGCAGTGTTCCTTTATAAAAAAATCAAACAACTTGACTTTTGCGAAATTAAATACTTCATCAACTGCAGAAAAAGAATTCACTCCGCCGTCGCCTGCTGTCGCCCGCGCCACTATAGCTTCTGGCGCCATTTTAAGAAATCAACCGGCAACAGTTACGCAAGGTTCCACTAGATAGGTTCCACGTTCTGCTTGCAACGCACGTGGAGTAGGGAAACGCGGTTCTATAAACGTTGAAGTAGGGCGCCTCGATTAACGCGCGTCTTCGCCGTATGGCAGCGTTCGCATCGAGACACCCGGTTTGGAGCAGTGGAGCGCGGGAAATTTAAAATGATTTAAGAAAACCTTTGGCGTCTTTACCTTGGGAGGAGCGCGACGCAAGAGGAAGAACAAGAGAGGTGCGCGGGAAAGCGAAGGGAGGCATTTACTTCGCAAAAGCCGATAAAGACTATCGTCTTTTGACGGCATTTGCAACGAAAGGAGCAGATACGCGGCCAATTTTTTAAAAGCAGCGACAACTTAACCGGTTGGTGAAACTCGGAGAGTAAGACTACGGTAGCAGCAGCAGCAGAAGCGCCCGCAAAGTCGGGAGAAGACACCGAAAAAGCTTTGCTTTAAAAAAAAAGCATTTCTTGGGAATCCCAAAGTAATTCCTGCTGTAACACTAAGAACATCGCTGAGTGGGTTTTACTTCCAATATCTAGACAAGGCCAAGGTGGGTAATAACTAACTCTGCCAAAAAAAAAAAACCTCCCTGTTTGACGCGCCGAATCTCCATTAAAGTGCTAGCCAAACCATAACAGACATCTACAGATTATTTATATCACTTGATATACTTTCCAGAGCGCGCAAATGCCGCGTAATTGAACTTTGTAAACTTCTAAGCATTTGAATCAACTCCTTCGCGTGTCACACAACCTGCCCGCTTCTGGCTGTCAATTACTTGGGCCTGCTATCGGGTCCTTCCAGAATTAGGGACATTGCCCTTACAAAAATGGTTATTGAGATTGAATTGAAAGTCAATTGACTTTACTCAGTACATTGTGTTGACAGTCAATTGACTTTGAATAGAAATTTTGTATTGAGTTCTCGTTGAAAATTGGCCGCCGCGTTTCAATTGAAACTCAACGCTGAGTTTCAATTGAAAGTCTATTGACTATAGTCAACATGTCTGTTGATTTTCAATTGACTTTCTGTTGAGTCTCAATACACTTTTCCTGTTGAGTTCCTGTTGTGACGTGTCAATTGAAAGTCTATTGAGAAAAGTCTGTTGAGTTCCAGTTGAGTCTGTGTTGACTCTCTATTCATTCTCCTGTTGAGTTCCTGTTGAGAAATGTCAAATGAAAACCTACTGAGCATATTCAAGACAGCCCGTTTGATTTCCTGTTAGTTTTTTGTCAAGTTATTTCAACAATTGCATAGTAAAGTTCAGTTAACTCTACTAAATATATACTAAGTCTGCTTCAATATTGCAAAAACATTCTAAAAACTGTCGTCAAGGTGTCCAATAAGCAGGCGAAATAGTGAGGTGTTGCATGGCAAAGCTTGCTTTATTGCTCACGAAAGCATCACGGGAGAGCTGGAGCCTCGCAGGGTCCACTTGCCTACTTGACTGTGTAGCCTGCAAAATACAAGAAACAGACTTGTTTGTTTGCACCAGTCAAGTACGAAATGATGATTGCATCCCTTCTCATTAAGCATGCTGGTTTAAGTACCTGGCTATTTTAAAAGTTACCTGGCTTGTATGTTTGGAAAGCAGGGAGATAGCAGTTCAACAAATGTATAAGCTTTCCTCAGATTTTAATGCCGTAAGCCAAGCTAGCCGCATCAATTAATTCTACAATTGGTAGGGAGTGGAATGCCTTTAGTTGAATGCCTTCCGCATTAAGGCGCCTGAAACCTACAAGAACGACTATGTTTCAAGGCGGCAGGGAGCCAAAAAATCACCCGCATGGGTCCGTAATCGTGTCTTCGACATCTTTCAGGCCCAAAAGAAATCCAAATAGGCCTATAAAGACTGGTAGAGCCACTACCTGACAGGAGAAACCCCAAACCTGTGCAAAAGCATACCTGTCAACCTGTGGATTTTGTTTTTTGAAATTTTAATGCTTGAAATCTCGTAAAACAAAATTAGAAAATTGTCAACTTGCATGAACTTGTTTACAAAACAAGCCTTGATTAAAAAAAACTAGGATCAGATGGTACTGTAATCTAAAGTTACTACATCAGGCAATCATAGCAAATGGCTTTATGAATGGATGAGCACATAATACTTTGTGCTTACCGACTAGTGGAAAAAAATACGTGAACCGTGATGGAAAAAAAACGTGGCAAAAAGAACGTGACAGGAAAAATACATAACTTGAATTTCGCAGTCTTTTACACTCTTGTAACGCTGAAGTATGGTGTGTGCCTTGCAGTACGTTTACCAAACAAGTAGCACTAAGCAGCAGCTTAAAGGGATCATATGAGACATGGGTATATCCACATTTTTGCCTTCATCATAACAATGCCAGAGGGGTACACCAGTATAACAAGGCCGTCTAATGCCAGTTTACACACAAGGAGAACACGAAACAGTTTTGTTTGGTGAGGGGAAAAACATCAGTTTCTGTAAATGAGAAATAATTTAAAAGCTTGTATCCCTTTGCTTGGCGAGATTTTCTATACACTAGCAGCACTAAAACAGTATAGTGATACCATGCCGACCAATCATTTGGGTAATTCCTAGAGGCAGAACATCTGTCAAAACAGATTGACTAAGCCCTCGCGCAATGCCGGTGTAGCATCAGTCAGTGGCACGTCTGATGCCACATTCAGCCAAAATGTTATTCAGTGATTTTGCTATTACTCACACCACATTCAGCCCAACTTATTCAAAACTGCTCCGAGAAAGGCAGTCAGCAGGTTGTGATTAGAAGCAATGGCAAATTTCAATTTACGCTAGCAAGTCGAGCAAGTGCTTAAGTCAAAACTGGTATTCATCAGTTTGAAAGTTTGACGCCTGTGCATGTTCTAGCGCAAGCTGCCTAGCACCTGTGACAAAAATTGGCAAATGAGAAATACACGGAAAGATACATGGAGAGAATTGGCACTTAGTGGTAAAAGACTAATATATGACAACAGTGTGCAGTCTGTTTCCAACTACTACTAACGCAGCAGGTTTTTTTCTGCATTGGTTTTAAAGCCAAAGTGTCTGCTTGCCTTTAGGGTGCCGAGGTAACACATCAGACTTGTGTAAAGATGTTTTGGGTTTAAACCCTACCTTCTGCGGATACATAGTCTCTATTTTCCAAAAGCAATCAATGAATTTGTTATATCCTTGGGCATTATTTTTTTAGCTGGGATGAAGTACGGTTTAGGCCACATTTGTCACTGCTCTGCACTCAGGGAACGCTCTTTCTCCAAGCAATCGCTCAAATTAATACGCAAATATATTGCTGGCTGCCAGCACTTTAGCTTGCAAGTATATTTTACCGCCATGTCTCCTAACTGGTTGAACACACTATCCTGTTTGTGACTGGTAGATCTGCCTCTCAGCCTAGCGCTGTCAGGTGTGCTTGCATGGCACAGTATTCGTGCGTTTGTTATTGATCCGACAGGCACTTGTTCGATTCAACCTCTTTCATTTTTTTTTCATTTTCGTTAACTTCGTTCGTCAAACATTTTATTTATCTTCATCATGGTGTTCTTTCTTTTTTTGTGACACTTCGTACTAGGTAATTCATGGCTGCTGCTCCGTTCTGTAGCGGCACTGCATCTGGGATTTTATTCATTCGTCAATTGCCTTCAAAGGTTTTGTTAGATCTTTAGCTTAAGATACATACAAATATAGAACGCGCGAAAGCAATACAGCAGCGCGGAAGACAATAAAACACTGCTTGATGTCAAAATGTTGTGTGCCGGTACAATAGCCTCCCCCTTCAATTTGTTACACTTACGTACAGTATTTTTGCAAGGCTGAAGTGAAATCATACCCTTTAGGTCGATCTGGAGACGGCGGGAATAAAAACACTGTTCATATACCGACAAATAACCAAGTCGTGAGTATCGCCATTCAGGAAGGTCTGCACAACATTTGTAATGATGAAATGTACAGTGTGCGTCAGGCTTGTCTAGGGCAAGCGAGCGCACGGCTCCGGAGCGTGCTGGCGACATCTGCTGATAACTGCTGGGTTAGAGATAGCTTGCCATTGCGCGTGCGCGGATCTCGGACAGGGTCGGGCCGGTCGTCATTTCGCATGGGCCACTGTTATTTGCAGACGCCACCACCCACGAGGGGCACTGGTCTTCCCCAGTGCCAGCCATGAGCGGTGACAGGCCAGATAGACGCGCCGTTTGACGCGTTTATCGCAGGCAGTTACGTAATCGCATAAAGCAACGAGCGCCAATCTTCTGCATCTCAAGCGCACCAAACGGAAAGCACGCAACAAGAATTCACTGCAGGGATTTCGGTCGAACCTGTTGTGCGATTACGTAAGTCCCGGGGGTGATAATGCACCGCGTCAAATTACGCACTCATCTCCGGCGTCACCGCTCACGGCTGGCACGAAGAAAAGAAGCACCCGTTGCGGGTGGTGGTGTCTCCAAATTTTAGAGGCCAAAGCTGAACGACGACCGGCCAGGGCCTGTCCGAGATCCACGCACGCGCAATGGCAAGCTATCTCTAACCCAGCAGCTATCAGCAGATGTCGCCAGCATGCTCCGAAGCCGCGTGCTCGCTTGCCCTTGACAAGCCTGACGCGCACTGCACAGGAGCGCTCGGAAAGAATGAACTTACCTTATAACAACATCGCTCCCAGCGGGGCTCCCAGCGTGGTGAAATTGACGGATTCCAAAGCGTGGCTAACAGGGATGGTAACACCTCACTTCGCAAGCTTCTTCACCGTACGATCACAGCGCACAAACACAACACGACACACAAAGGATGTTCACCGGCGGTAGAAGAGCGCATACGATGGCTTTTCCTTCAATAAATTCGATGTATCGCCAGCTGCACTGCAATGTCTGACCTTCGATGCTGGTTGAAAAGATTCGCACACGGCACATAAATCGCCAACAACACGAGGAAAGCTATAAATTGGCACAGAACAGCGAGAACGACCGCACGACCGCACCACGCCGGACCCCGCACATCCGGGATTGCGACCAAGCGACATTGGCTTGGTTTCAAGTCGGTTTGCGATGGCTATGCCACAGCTACGCATTCTTGTGAAAACTGAGCGTGAAAACATTGCACGAGATATCAAAAAAACCTACGGCGGCTTGTGAGTCCTATGTTAATATTTACAATAATTTTTTATAGAATTATTACCAACCCCTCTAGCAGCAGTAATAATATTATATTGCAGATAACCGAACTCCGCCGAGGTCGCAATGTTGGCTGTCAGCGCCACTGGCGGCAGTGGCAACGCCGCGTACTAGACATTCGTGACAGCGCGGTCACTTCAGCTTAGCGCGGGAGGGTGCCAGAGGAACCAAAAGAACTGGTTATCGCCGGGTGTGGAGGTGGATGGCACGTCTTTTGTGTCCGGGCGCCCGCTTCGGCGAACTGCAGCAGGAGAGAGGACGGAAGAATTCTGGAAAGTCCAATCTTTGAAAACAGCTTCAAAGTTCTTGATCTGCTTGCGGGCGCAAGATATTTGCTAGGCGCTTGTGTTTGAGAAACGTAGTCCGCGGACGTGTTGACATCGTTAGCGAGAGAGCGGTTCGGAGTGTAACAAGCGGCACGCCAGCCCACTAATTTGTTCGGTTTCTCTTTTTTTTTTTTTTTTTGTAGTGGCGTGAAGCAGTGTCAGGCTCGTTCTTTCTTTTTGTGACCCTGTGCAGTAAAGATGAGTTGTTAATCAGCGCTTCAGTTTGTCTTTCTTCATTGTTTTCTTCGTTTGTTCGTTCGTTCAGTTCGTGTGAGCGGCGGCGCCTTGGACTGGCGTACGGAGTTCTTTTGCAGTGAAAGAACTGTTTTCACCTGTTTTAATAGAGCGTAGATGCGCGTTTGCTCCTTGTGGAATTCTCTGCATTCCACATTGCTGTTCTACTGTTGTTATCATAGACAGTTCACGGTATCCTCAAGGAAAGTTATGTATGACGGGGAATAGAACTCGCGTCCTTGGGCTCAGACCACGGCGGGGTGCGCGAGTGATAACTGGAGTAATGAAGTTCACGAGTGAACGACGATGAGGCCAAGCCTGCGTTCGCTTGTTTTAAAAGTTCGCTGTGTACAAAAATTTAATTGTTCTTTTTTCGAAGTTTAGGGATTTACACCAAAGTTTTGCTGTTTTTTTTCTGAGTATTTATAGGCACAATTTCGTCACTGGAATATTCTTGTGCGTTTGGGTTTGTGAGATAAGTATTCATTTCTGCAAAACAGCGCTGTTAGTATCGTGCCTCCACAGAAAAACACTGAATCATCGCACTAGGATGCGATGTCACATATGCCTTTTGTAGATGGAGCAGATTGAATCGCGTTTTAAATGTACCTCCTCCCCACCTACCTTCCCGGAACACAAGGTATCACAGCATTGTATGTGTGAAAAGAGGTAGGGGGAGTGACGACTTTTTTTTGTCCCCAGAACTGGGACCCGAGATGTGTAGCCTCCCCCCCCGCCTTTCCGTTTTTTCCCGGCGAGATATGCATGCTTCATGATTCCGCTCCAACTTTCCCGGAAGACTGACTTCGAATATGTCCACTGCCGCTAAAGCGGAAGCTTAGCAGCAGTAGTGGAGATTGCTCACCCATTATGTCAATGCGTGCTAAGGTATAAAGAAGAAAATGCGCTGCTATAGCAAGGAAACGATTCCGCGGGAGTCACGTGCCAGAAGAGATGAGTCACTAGAGTTTTGTCAATGTTTATTTCCATTGTTTTGTGCAAAGCATGTTGCGGCAGTATTTGAGGAAATGCAGTCAAAAATTGTCCAATATAATTGATTTCCCCACTTAGCAGGTATAATTATTATTTGGGCGAAGATGCTGCCAGGCGTTGCGCTGCTGAGCACGAGTTCGCGGGTTCTATTCCCGGCCGCGGCGGCCGCTTTTCTGATGGAGGCGAAAAGCAAAAACGCCCGTGTGTGCGAGATTTCGGCGCACGTTAAAGATCCCCAGGTGGTCAAAATTAATCCGGAGCCCTCCACTACGGCGCGCCTCATCGTCTGCGTTGCGTCGGCGCGTTAAACCCTACAATCAATCAATCAATCGAAGATGCTGCTGGTAAAGGCTACTGGCCTAAGGAGTTTTATCAGCTTTCAAAATTAAGCTCGAACCATAAAACATGGACAAAAAAGAAGGACACTGGTATATATTTAAACAACGTAGCACCAACTAGCTCGACTCTCAATTTTACTTGATTTTTGTCAGTAGAAACTCTATTGAGTTTCAATTAAACGAAGTCATTTGATATTCTGTTGAGTTTTGTCCATTGAAACCTTGTTGACTTTTTATTGACTGCACTCAATAGAAATGTCAATGTATAATAAAAAAAACATAAAAGTAACCTAGTAGTCTTAATTCAGCAGACACAGTGGGCAGCGCTGAAAAAAATAGCCCTTCAAAGTGTATGTTTCAGCCTGATGAGTTTTGTCAATTGGTTCTCCAAAGAGTTTCAATAGACTGGTGTCAATTGCTTTTGTATTGCGTTTTCTCAATACAAATCCTTTTGAGTTTCTACTGACACATCTCAATAGCCAAGTGAGTTTGAATTAAGTTTCTGTTGATTCAATTAAAACTCAACAGGAAAAGAATTGAAACTCAAAATCCATTTTTGTAAGGGTGGCCACGTGAAAATCCGTTCGAATGTAGAGCGTTAAGCGATATTTCAACAGCCTATAGAACCGCAACCATATTGCTTCAGCTGAAGACGTCTTTGGTTCGGCGAAATGACCCCTAGCGGTATTAGCGAAATTCGCCGCAGAACCATTGAGTATCAAACGATTTACAGTACCATGACCCACGCGAGCCGTGCCGGTCTTTGGGGTGGACGACCAGTGCGGTAGCACAGAGCGCCAGCTAGAAGGGGGCGCCGACCTGCACTGCACGCCCCCCCTCCCCGTCCTCTGATTCCGAGTCAAGAGATCCAAAGAGTCAAAAGATCCAAAGAGTCAAAAGGTCCAATATTGGATCTTTTGACGCGTTGGATCTTTTGACTCGTTGGATCTTTTGACTCACTGTGGACCTTTCGACCCGTTGGATCTTTTGACTCGTTGGATCTTTTGACTCGTATTGGACCTTTTGACGCGGCTAAGGCGAGTCAAAATGTCCAACGAGTCAAGAGGTCCAATATTAGAAATTCTGACTTCTATCTTTTGACGGGGCTAAGGCCAATCAAGTGATCTAGTCTCTTTATGAGCCTCACCTTGGCGTACTTTTGTTTGCTAAGGGCCAAGATTATAACTCCGTTGCCTCTTCGTTTTCCCTACAAGGAGCGTGTTCATTCGTTCTAAGCACCAAATTCCGAGCCATATATGCTAGTTTTTCTTTCAAGTATATGCATGTTGCTCTCATACAAAAATACGTTTGCGTCACGGGCATGGCAAATTATTTCAGTGGTTAAGCGAATATTAACAATGCCATTTACCGGCTCCGGTCTTTTCAGTATAGGGCATTTCGGTTTCGGGGCCTTTCGGTACACGGAGCTTTCGGTACAAAAACCAATTCAAGCGCGCGTTGTAGGCAGCAAGATGTGTGCGTCGTAGCAGTTGTAGACGCAAAATCGTACTTATTTATTACTCGTGTTCTTGCTCATAATTCTGCGTCATTTTAACGTAGTGAAAAGGTCATGCGGCCTTCCCAAATGAAGCACTATTTATCTGCGGACTTGTTGCCGTAATAACTGTAGTTTTGATATAATATTATTGTTGCGTATATCGCTTTCTTTTTAGCGACTTATTATCACCATATCTTTGTTTAAAAATCAGTGCCGCTAACAATTTTTTTCCACTTTCGAGTACCTGTGATAAAGCTGCGTAATTGATCGCCTTCGCTGGGGGATAGGAACCAGTCGCTTTCTAACTCAATCACAAACAACTTGTAATTTTTTGGCATTTTGCATCCATGTGCTCTTCTGTTTGCTGGTAACACAACGCTCATAATGCCTTATTACGGATGCGTTACCAAGGGCACCTTCTCTACCTCACCGGACGTTTCTGTCCCGGCGTCACCCCCATTTCCAGGAAATCGGTGTGTTTAGTGTGTTTGTGGTTTGAAATGCCCAAAGGCATTGTTAATGCTTTCTGGAACATACATAGATTTAATTTGCAGAAAGAAGAGGTCATTTGTCATTTTCGGCGTTCTTCCTCAAAGCATACTGGCCATACTTTGGCCGTGGCTTTGTTCTTATCTGAGACCAATGTCAGCATCAGCTCCCCAGCGCCTGTAGCTCTCTAGCTGCACAAAATGGAAAGTGGAAGCGAAGCCACACAAGCAGGGGTTGGCACTACACTATCGAGAGTGTAAAAAAAGAGATACGCGGACTGCAACTAGCGGCTTCAGGTTATCATGACGTACTTCAACTCAGGTCGCCTGGAAACCTAGTAACCAGCTTCCCAAAGGGTAGCAATGTAGCACTGCTATTCGAACTCTTGATTTTTTGTGGGTGTAATCATGAGACCTATAAGGGTCATTTATTTGATGGATATTGACTTTGATAAACGAGATGCAAGAACATTTGTCCGGAATATTTTCAGCAGCAATCATACAAGTCAGCGCAGCGTAGCCGAACATGAGCGACATGTGGTCGTGGCTCGTCGGCATCGCTGAAGCTCAAATTCTACATAAGCAATAACTACCAAAATATTCTAATGTAATAGTATCAAATGACAGAGGAGCGAGAACGAGAACAACCTGAGAAAATAATCAGAAATAAAAACAAGCTTGATGAATGGTGTTGTTCATAACGTTCAAATTAGCCACGGCTTCATTCGGCGCGCCAAGTGCCTATCTTCTACATTAGAAGTGAAAGTTCAAGTATGGGAGCGAAAATAACACTAAAAATACAATAAAATGACGCAGTCTATAAATTGCACACCCTAGCCATGGCTCCGAAGGTTCTCATAATTCGTCGGACCTTCTGACGCGGTTTCAGAATTATTGGACCTTTTGACCCCTTGGATCTCCTGACTCGTTGGATCTTTTGACTCGCTTTGGACCTTTTGACTCATTGGATCTTCTGACTCTTTGGACCTTTTGACCCACATTGGACCTTTTGACCCGTTGGATCTTTTGACTCGGCTGTCACGTGATTATTGGATCTTTTGACTCTTTGGACCTTTTGACTCTTTGGATTTTTTGACCATAAGCGCCGTCCTCTCCACCCCGCTAACTCCCGGTCTTCCGTCCATCAAAAGAAGAGACTTCGGCGGTGCATTTCATAAAATTAGCATGTACTACGGAGTGCATAGATTATGTAGGGAAAATTGATTTTGTGTGAAGTGCAAAGTTGCTGTTATTCAGTTTTTTACTTTGTTTAATAGTTGACGGGATGGGCGTTCTTTGTGTCTGTACATTGTGTCCACCTTCTTTGGTCTCAGTATAGATGGCTTGCACTGACGTCACCATAGCTGCCATATTTGGGACCTACAAGCACGGCGAAAGTCTGCACCGTTATCTGATACCAGAGTCCTTCAATGCCATTGAAGGACTCTGCTGATACTTTTATCTCGGGGGACTTCAAGAAAGCTGGAAGTGGGTCACGAGAAAGGGCTGTGATGACGTCATGCGCAAGATATGTATAGACTGGCAGTATTGTACATCAAAAAACGCATATGTCCAAGTCATCCCGAAACGAGGGAGCGAAGGGGGAATTGACCTCCCCAGGAACCACTTGAGGAGGTTTCGGGACGAGTATTCCGCGTTCACAAACCTAACTGAAGTGCAGTGTTGTACACGTCCCTCTAAAAGAAGAACGAAAGCTCGTTTCTCGTTCCTCCTAAATTTTGAAACGAGTTTCCGTTACAAGTTCCTTTATTGCGAAATGAACGCGTTCCATCCACTTCGAACATTGGAACGTGTCGCTACACTAACGTTACATTACATTACAAAACCCGAAGATTTGTACACAAACCTTCACGTGATCCACCTTCTCACTCTCACTCAAACTCCCAGGTGCTCATCGAAGTAAAAGGATAACACAGGTTGAAACCGACCAGCTAAACCAACTCTGAACGCTGGCCGCCGACCTTCGGGCGGCTTCTCTCAGGTATTGTCCATACGGCGCACGACGAAATTATGCCCAACAATGACGAAATTCCTGTCCTTTGTCAACACGACCCGTGCAATACAAAAGGACCTGGCACTCCCATCGACCCATTCCCGCCAGATCAGCAACAGACCGCTCCGTGACGAACTGCGCGCGTACTCTGCAACTTCGAGCAGGACAACATGCCGAGACACTACGGTGTACCCAGCTCTATTGATGAGCCAGTGACCCTTCGAATGACCTCACAGCGAGCGCAACTCTCCCGAACACAACGCGCCCGCGACTCGCGCGCACTACTGCGGTAATTACCCTTGACAATGTATACAAGGGACCGGGCAGTTCCGCTCGGGCTTCGACAACCTTTCCCCGGCCGGGAACAATTCTATCGGACAGACGCGCATCCTGGCCTCCCCAGACAAACGATAAAAGGTGAAAAGCATTCTCGCGGCTACGCTATTCACCCTTTCGAAGGCCGCGTATGCTGAACCACTGGCATGAAAGCAAGCACAAGCTGCGGCCCGCTGTGTGACTACTCTTCTGTCTTTGACCTTTGTGGAAGCACGTTCCTCTGAAGGGCGGGCAAATTGGCCAGCTTATAGGAAGAGAAACACAGTAGGGACTTGTGGATTTTTGTACTCGAGCCTTGGCATCAAAAACAGCCAACTCCTAGCGATGTAACGTTTCCAGAAGGAACGCCGTTCCTGCCGTTCCTTCATAAACCTAACGAGTCACCGTTACAGTTTCACCGACCCTTAAGGGAACGGTGGCGTTCCTCTGCTCCTCCAAAAAGGAACTAGTTTTAGGAACGCCATTTCTTGTAACGCCGTTCCGTAGAACACTGCATGAAGTGTAACTTTTGCATTCCGGAATTTCGCGGCGCCTTGGCGCGTTTTAAATGCAGAGCATTTCAGTAACTCACGATGTCACCCGCGTTGACGTCCGTAGTCCGCACCGTCGTTGTCCCTACTATATAAAAAAAATACTATCCGGCGCCCGGTTTCGATCCCTCGACCCTGCGGGCGGAACGCAATGTACATGGTGCTCTACCCACTGCGCCACAAAGCCGACACAGAATGGGACGCTACGAACGTGCCTTATATCGTTGACTCATTCAAATTACTGCTGACGAGCGCTCTCTCGTCAGCAGTTGCCACAAGTGCAACAACATTAACGTAACGCAAACTACTTAACGTCGTGCGCCCCCGGAAATGCTCTGCATTTGATCGTGCCCCTCGCTAGGGGGATGTTTCACTGCGTCTTCTCTCGGTCGCGGGACCCGTGGCGCCATCTGGTGGAGGCGCGGCACAACTCGTAGCACTTTGAAAAGATGCGGCGCCAGCCAGCTGTGTGTGTGTTTGCCTTTCTGTGGTCGAACTGTCACGCTTTTTGCTTACTAACCGACCTTCGTTCCCTTTGGTGTACAGCGAAATCGGGTGCACTTCTTTTACATAGCCCGTCTTGTTCCGTAATCCTTCATACGAAAAACAAAATGCCATCCATGGCAAGCAGGTGAAAAAATGTCAGTATTTTTGCTCGAAATCTTTCCATTTTACAGTAATGTTCTGTACTAAGCCACAAAGTTTCAATCACAATGGAACAGAACAAACTGCAACGGTGCATTCTCTGGTATCTCCTGGGGGTATGGCGACAAAAAATTCACGTTTACAAGCCGTATCGAAGTAGGAATGGTTAATGAACTGCAGCACTCGCTCATTGAAACCGGCGACATTTCTTCTTGTTATCTTTTGCAGTTCATTCTTCAGTGTCTCTGGTTCGGTGTTTCTGTAAGCTACAAAGCTTACAGAAAAAAGAACAAACAAAGCGCGGGCCTTCACTGTGTTACAATGTTAATTCAATATAATAGCAACAGTTATCGCGTGAAGCCGACACTTTTTTAAAACAAAACTTATGCTGAAAGGGCGCCTTGTCGCAAAGTTATCGGCCCGAAAAGTTAGCCGAAAGAAGTGAGGAACACAATAAATTGATCTTACTTTTGATTAAATAAAGATTTTATAGCTAGTGTTGTTACTATGTGCATGGATATGCACGAAATTTCGTATTAAAGTTTGGCTACTGGGGGGAAAGGGTTGCATTTCCTCTGTCTGGCATTATTTTACAGCCCGAATTGGTTTCATTTTCAGAGAGAGTGAGAGAGAGCGAGAGAATAAATCTTTATTTATCAAGCAGAGGATGATGTTATGGTCCTTGCCCCGCGGAAGGCGTTCCTAGTCCGGGATTCCTTGGCTTCGATTGAAATCTCCTCCCACCCGTGTTGTAAACAGACTGAAGAAAAACTTTCTTGGGACAATCCCGTAGCTGCAGCTGCCTTCTCAAGCGCACATTTCTAAACAGGGCTTATTGTTAAAGAAAATAAAGGCAGAAAATATAAAATTACTAGAGTTGGGTGAAAGTTTTCAAAGAGAAACGAAAAACCATGCACCCTCCGTCTAACGACGACGATGGTTGAACGCGAAGCTTTCGCGTGACGGATTCGTTTGTTGTCGTCTGAGTATGGACTGAGTTTAGACCACGTCGAAATGGCGCAATCACGTAGACGCCGGCTTCGTAACGCGAGGGGCCCAGGTTTATTTGCGGCCGCGGGAAGCGTTTTTTTTTTCTTTCTTTCACTTCACCCACGATCATTCATCATTGTCGTCAGAGAAAGTTGGCTTTCCCGCAGGGCGTACTGGCGTTACAGGCGCCATCAGTGAGAACACTACAGCTCCGCTTTAAAAGACTAGTCCCCTAAAGTACAAGAGGAAGTATAATTTTCGTATTAGGCTAAATTAACCTGATGTATCCTGGCAAACTTCGCACGGTTTACTCATAGTCAGGTTGAGCTCATACTGAAAACAACCATTTCGCCCCGCGAGACTTCAATATGTGAAGAAAAATGGTGCGCCAACTTTCTTCACCCCAAACCACAGCCGGGGCACTCTTATAATATAACATTTCTGACATGTTCTCTGTAAAAACCAAAATATCCTTCAAGTCCATTGTCCCCAATCTTAGCGGTGAAACTTTGTCATTCAATCATTATATTATTTGGAGTATCTGCCAGGAACTAGCGCGCCCACTGTTTTAGGTCGTTTGTACTGCGGTCCCCCCTTCCGCATTCCGCCGATGTTTCCCCGTCTGTCTGGTCCTCTTTCTGTAATCATAGTCCCGGTAACCATGCTCCCTCAGAAGACGGCCATGTATAGTAGACGCGAATGCCCCAATATTTACAAATTTACTGTGAACTAACTATGACCGGTAAATGAAACTCGGCATAATGATAGCGTAGTCCTAGCGGCTAATTATCATATAATTGGTTGTGGGGTATATTCGATAACACAAGAGTTAAAGCCGTTTTCTGCAACCATAGTTTCTCCGTACATGGACATGCTTCACTGTGCAATAATCAATGTGGGAAAGCCATCTTACAAATAGCATGCTTACACCGATCTTCTCAAAGACGGCTTCACATCTAAACACAAATGCAATGCTCAGAAGACAGTTTAAAGGGAAATATAAGAAGTTATATCAGAATAGGAAGCCTCCAGGACTTTTTTTTTATTATTAATGAGTTATTCTTAATAAGCTGAAGGTGCGGCGCACAGTGTTACGATCCCGCCCGGGGATTTAGTGGGCGCCGCAAGGCAGCGCTACGCTTGCGTGGGATTCTTGTCTACATCGCTCTGTAGTCGGAGACAATCTTTTGGATCCTAGGCATAGGCAGCTTCGCTGTAAAAATGAGTTTTACGGGCGGCATAGAAGAAGGATGGGTGGGGGGAGGGAGGGAGGGCTGCCTTCGCAGGAGTTCGCACAGGGTCCCGAAAGAGGTACGGCCGGCCCTGCATGCACCAGTATGGGTGAACTTAAAACGTGTCTTATGAAAATGAGTTCTCACAACACCAAATGGAATTAGCCCCACAGCAATTCCCATGGTGCATGAAAGCTGGATATCAAACGCACCTTCATCGCAATTACACCCTTCATCGCCCTTCACCCTTCAATTACACGCACCTTCATCGCGACTATATGGATCCACGCACAATTGACCCAGTCCTACGGACGATGTTGCAAAATGCCTCACATCTTCAGTGCCACGCAAAGACACGTAAGTTGGGGCGAGTATTAGTTCAAAATATTGCCGCCAATTTGTCTTTAATCACTGCTTGGTTTAGGCCCTTTGTAATGGAACTATCGTTCCTTGCTTTCTACGTCGCGGCCATTTATGCCACGTTGAAGAGGACAGGTAACAAAGGTCACAGCGGGAGGGTGCCAAAGAGGCCGGAGTCGAGAAATGTTGTGTTGATATACTCCTTCGTGGCCTCCGAGATGCAGAGCCGCTGCCGACGGCTGTTCCCCAAAGCAGCCCCCGTTGGTGTTTCTTCGTGCCTCACCTCCGCCCTGTCTAAATTAGCGCTCGTCACAGGCGTTCCAAGCACACTTCCCCATCCCCACTTTATTTCATTTGCTACATGTTAAAAGATGGTTCTTTCCTGAATTTTTATACTTCGCCTCCGTCCCTAAAATGAAGATAGCGACTTTGAGAAGGCCCGCCGTTGTAGTGCGCTGGCTAAGAATGCGAGCAGTGGGGGAGATTGTGTGCCCCGGCGGCTATCTTTCTGACGACGACCCAAAGGCAAAAAGCGCTTGTGCGAGGTGCTCTCAGCCGATTTGCAGCCATCCACTATGACGCACGTAATAGCCTGGTGCAGCTTCATCTTCGTAAAACCACAATTTGAATTTATTCATTTTGCGAAAAAAAGAGTAAAGTTAATCCCTCTATGGAAGGCAATGACAAGAAATCGGAATGTGATGAGGGATGTTTTCATGAACACGCAAGCACAGCCCCTCACTGCCTCTGAATGCAGAGCTCACGTGAGGTGGGCAGGATGGTGAAACGGTGCAGTGTCCACGCAAATTACCATTCTGATCCTCACTCTCAAGAAGGCGAATGACAATGGATTGAAAATGGAGCGCCAGTGTGCACTCTAGCCGCCTGCCTGCCTGTCTGTCTGTCTGTCTGTCTGTCTCTCTCTCTCTCTCTCTCTCTCTCTCTCTCTCTCTCTCTCTCTCTCTCTCTCTCTCTCTCTCTCTCTCTCTCTCTCTCTCTCTCTCTCTCTCTCTCTCTCTCTCACGAGAAGGGCGCCCGTTTTTCATTCCTTCCTCGAGTCAGTGAGAAGCAGAATGACCGCCACTGCCTTTCATGATCGGGACGTTTATCCTCACCGTTATGCAGCTCCACGTTAATGAGGAGCGCGTAATTTCCCGGTTAGGGAAGAGAACGTCACCATGATGGCTAGGGCGGTACATGGGGAAGTGCGTCAGTGAGGATACATTTTTTTTTCGTACATCATATTCCAATATAAAATCCGCCTCTCAAACAACGTACGTATACTACCGGCATAAGTAACAAAAATTCAACTACCCCTCTGTCTAACGACAACGATTCGAAAGCGCGAAGCTTTAGTGGATGAGTTCGTCGTTTTATCGTTGAGTTTGTTCGTTTGCTTGGCTTGGATTTAGCGCTGGTTCGGCGGGTTCGACGCGGGTAGACGCACTAAAGCTTCGCGTTTTACCATTGTTGTCAGCACTTGGTTGCCGTACCACAGTCATGTTCCCAGACAGATTTAGTGAGGACTGTTACCAATGCAATGAAAAAGCCACCCCTTTCCACACCATATGGAATTGCCCAGTTATATGGCAAACAGAGAACAACACACCTCATTCACTAGAAACGTGGGAGGCGACTCAGGCCAGCGATGCCTTGGAAGACCAGCGCCAGCTGATCGACAGGGCCTGGGCGGGGCGCAAGCTTCTGGGGCCCTGGAAAGAGGACTCCTCCCAAGTTTCTCCCTTTAATACCTTCCCCAACCTCAATAAAGTTTTACTGAACTGAACTGAACTATCGCACACTTGGCACGCTGTTCCAAAGTCGCGTTTGTGAAACTCGCTCTTGAACCCACTTGTGGCAACTGCAAATGCCTCCTTCGGGTCCCTCTTCGCCGACGGTGACGATGATGACGATGCGGTATTCGAGCTGGTGCAAAGCGTCACATCATCCCGTGGTTCCCCGTTGCGTCTCTTATGGCGGATTATCCCGCTTGCGAACCTCGGGCTTTTCTCGACGTCGCTTGGCCTCTATCTTTTCGGCGAGACGAAACTGTGGATCCCTCCGACGAACACGGGCGCGCTGACGTTGCTTAAAGGCAGCCTGCTGCTCCTCTGAACGAACCACACGCGCTCTACCCATTACTGTAGCCACTCCCACACTGCGAGTATGTGCTACTCTGGAGGTACGCACCACTTGGGTTGGGATTGGCCAACCAAACGAGAAAGCGTCGCGTTCAACCATCCTCGTCGTTACACGGAGGTGATTACACTCAACGATCAAACGCCAAACTCAACGACTAAAGCTTTGCATTTTCTCATCGTTGTCGTTGGACAGAGGGGTAGTTGACTTTTTCTTTCACCTCACACACGACCATTCATCATCATCGTCATATACAGTTGGCTTTCCTGTCGGGCATATTGGAGCATAACGGCTTCAATGAGGACAATACAGCTCCACTTTAAAACTTGTGCGGCACTCGCCAACATTCTCCAAAGGCTTTCCAGCCTTAGCCGCTGCGCCTTTATCGGAGGATGTACCGAGTGGTATAAAATTCCGGTTGAGGGACTTTGCAACGCGGCGTCCGTAGGTGGAGACAAATTTTTCATCAGAGCCAGGCATAATCACATTCTATCATAAAATAGCAGAGCATGCCGAGCATGCTTAGACTCTGCGTGTGTGCGCATGTAAATGTTTCGGGAAAAACTGCGTGCACAATACAAACAGAGGTAAAAAGCAGAAGAAATTTCGTACATGTCTTTGTGTGTAGTGTTCTGAGGCCGGTTTTGTTGGTATATCTGTCAGCTGGGGAGAAACGATAGACGACATTAAAGGGGCTGGCCGAATACTTTTTATTTATTTGTCAGTTTTGTAACTGGAGAGGTAACACTCCAATGTTTACATTTTTTACATCTTCGCCAAGCGGCTGCTGCCGACACGACCTCTGGCAGTGGAAATTCTGTAGCTGAATTTAACTTCATTACGCGAGTGCTCTCGCGTAGCCCCCTACTCAACTGAACCTCAGCAGCTGTCTAGCCACTGCACTACTGTGGCAGTTCATTAAAATTGTTTAATTAACGTTTAGCCCTGCTACTCTCTTCGAACGCCATTACCGCTCTTTCACCAGCAATTAGCGTGAGTGCTTGCCTGAGCACGTCCGCAATAGAGTGAGTAATTGTTCCCCCAAGGAATTGAAACGTCCTTCGAATTACATACTGGTACGACCCCGTTAAAATGTGAATGCAGGATAGTGTTGTTATTTTGTTCGCAACATTTTAGGTAAACTAGCCTTTCTATTCACGCCCTGATGCAATAGATGAGTGTCCCGTAGGCTACCTTGATGCTGCCTTTTTTAGATAAAAAGCTGAAAAGGCCGCGGGTAAGGCGCACTTCGCAATGGTATTTTTTGCGGTATAGGTGCCCTGGCGAACCGCTCTGTGACATGGCGTTAATCGACAGTCTGTGGCCGTGTTGACTCTCTGTTAAGCAGGCCAACAGCCTCGACCGCCAAAGTGGTGCTAAAACCGGCCGAATCTGTCGTAATGGACGAGATTTCCGAATAGGCGAAGCCTCCAAAGCGCGCCTGCGCAGTGGGAGCATGACGGGATCGGAGGGTCGTCGACGCGCGGGCTTGGGAGTCTCAAAGCACAAGCGCGTCGCGTGCAGGAGTCACGGCGAAGAGGGATGACGCGTTGGGGCGTCAGGCGCATCGTGCGCTCCACGGCGGCGCATGCGTCAGCACGGACGAGGCGGGACCGTCCATAGAGTTCTCTATGGGACCGTCCACGATCGCGAGGCCCCACGTCGAGCACGCCGAGCAACACCCCTGAGGGCGAGAATGTGGCGTGTCCACGCTACGATGTATCAGCGAAAAATCGTCCCAAATTTATGTTATGCTGGTGTGGTGCTGGCTCGAATTTCGTTGTAACGTACTACGAACACCGTCCTTCGTCTGCTTGAATATGGTATTTCCTCGTAAATTCATTCGTTATGTTTGTGCGGGCTATCCCCGCCATTAAAGAAAAAAAAAAGAACACCTTCCTGGCCGAGTGATTATGATTCCTGATTCAGAAGCACAGTGGTCTTTGTTCGGTCTCCTCAACGTCAGATGTAACGAAAGGGTTTTGGTTTTTCGAGTCTCTGTTCGGCACGATGACGGTCACGCAGATGTCCGCACAGCGAGGGACCCAGGACCGGGAACACATGGCGACAGACTCACGCAGATGTAAAGTGCCCCAATATAAAATTTTTTCCCGTAATAAAGCATCCACAGCTGTCACTGCAAAGCACAAAGCGCTGCCCGCAAATCCACAGTTTGTGCCCTGCATGCTCCACACAGAGGCACGCAGCCAACCAGTTACCAGAGTGAAGCCCCTGCGGCATTGCTGGGCGCATTGCTGGGCTGAAACAAGCGACAGTGAGTTTGGAGAAGGTGGAGGAGCGACGAAGCCGAGCGTGGCACAGAAACGGCGACCGCTTCCGAGTACGAAGGCCGGATCGGAAAGCGCGTGCGTTTCTCGACGCCAGCCGCGCCCTCGTTCCGAGTCGGCCTTCGCGCACGCGGCGCTCTGAATGCCGTGCACTCCCCCTTTGCGCCTTGTGCCACGCCTCGGTGCGCCTCGATGGAGCCGCATGAAGTGAAACTGGTTGAGCGCTTTTTTAAATAGTTATCTGCGCGCTTTTCCGCCTATCTTAAAACATTCAAGAAACCCTTACTTGCAGCAAAATTTCATTTAACTTTGTTGCTTTCATCCTCAAGGGCCCAAAGGCATTGCGGCAGGAGAGACAGGTGACTAGGTACGGTGTATTGTTCAACAAAAAAGTAAACAAATACGTACAGGAAACAGGTACCAAAATGCAATGAAAATAAGTGACCAAAAAAAAAGTAAGCAAATTGAAGGCATTATGGCAGTGCGAATAGGTGAATCGGCCGGGAGCGTCTGACGGCCGCAGTCATTGTCATTTATCGATACCCTTGAGTGGGCATGTGACCAGCCCGAAGTCCATTCGGTACTCTGTACTGAGAACTACGAAGCTGCATTTTGGTCGCTTCATGGAACCGATACGACACACACGCGATGTAGCTGCAAAGTGTCGCCGGGGCAAGCCGTAATGCTTTCGCATTCAAAGCACGTAGGCGGTCCTAATTGCACTTCGAAATACGTGTATTGGTGACGTAGGCAGTGGTCGAGTCACTTGCTTTTCCCTGCGCGTCCCTGGGCTCGAATCCTCTTCCTGGCTTCAGTTTTGCTTTGCTAGTTCAAGGCGCGTCAAATTTTGGTGCCATCCGTTGCTTACAACACCGGGTTGTTCCTCTCATGGAGCCAAAGTGCGATATTATGGGTGTTACCGGAATGTCTGTATTTAATGAGTAATGGTGGATGTCTCCAAAATGTTCACCCCGTGGCTCAAGGCAAGTGCAAATATACATTTAATAGCAATAAACATGAGGTAGTTAAAATACCACGCATGTCGCTTGTTCGTTAAAAAGTTTAAAATAAACTCATACTGAGCGGAAATATTATAAAAAAAGCCACAAAGCAAACACGTTATAGTTCACTTCTCCGTTAAGAAGCCGTTGACTGAATGTAATTACAATTTTTTTTCAATTATAAGCCATTTCACTATGTGAAGGTGGATGACCAGCGAAGCTGAGGCTAAAGAATTTCGAAAAATGTACGAGCTCGGTTCGACGATAGACTTTTTCCCTGCTGCTGGAGTTGCAGTCGCATAACGACCCCGGCCATTACCGAAGCCCAACGCGGGACTCACTGCAGTGAGGCCCGCGTGGGGCTACGTTGTCGCGTGCTCTACCGGCAGAGCTGACGTCCCCGGTGGATGCCTCTTTCAGCAGCAGACGCAAGCAAGCGGGCGAATCAATCAATCAATCAATCAATCAATCAATCAATCAATCAATCAATCAATCAATCAATCAATCAATCAATCAATCAATCAAAAGCACACACACGAACGCCTCACGCTGCGAAAACACGTGGAGCGTCGAGATTGTGCGCCAGCGTGGACTACTAGCCCACTTCGGAGGCGCTGGAGGGAACAAGCCACGCCCGTGATTGGAGCGCGGAGAACCAGAGGACAGTGTATTTTCTGACGCGGAAGAAAAATGCACGGAACCCTAGCCATAAACAGCTTCCATTTTGCGACTGGGCATAGTACCAAGCAAGGAGGCGAGCAAGCAAGCCAAGACGCGAACGAGCGACAAAGCGGCCGGTTCAGCGCGCGTCTATATTTGACGCAGAGGTAACAAGAAGGCAAGCCGTAGTAGCTACGCCGGTAACTAGGCGAGCGTGTGTTCGAAAACGCGTTTTCGTGGTACCCAAGCACTGTGAGAGCGGCAGCTAGTGCCTTATACCCTCCTGACAACGCCGAGGTTAGTTCGCTGCAGTGGCAACACTAAAGCTAAGTCATGCAGTCATTTCTGCGCCAACATGCCTCTAGCGCGTCCCGTGTAGATACCATTCAACCTTGGCCCATACCCCGATTCGGTATGTGCACCGATACGCGAGCAGGGCCTGGGAAAGCGTCCACACCTCGCAAGACAAGTTGCGTCACCGAATGACTGACCGACCGCTTCATCATCGCCCAGCACAAAACACTGAGCGTAGAGACCTAATATGAAATCTATAGTGAGTGCGTTCTTCCCCTAACGCAGAGGCTCAATAAGGCGAGGCTCTTCAAAAAATGCCACAAATGTGCGAACAAACTTGAAGGCGTTTTCAGAAACCTAAACCCTCCCCTCTATCTCACCCTCTATCCATGCTCTTCCCCATCCCCCACACAGAGCAGCAGGCCAGAGCCTATACGATCAGGCCGATCTCTCTGCGTTTTACTTCCATTCATTGAGATTACTCACACTCTGTCTCTCTACATACATCTATCTCTTAGGCTCGTAAATTTCTCGAATTATTTTACGTCGCAATATTGCTTACAAAATCACCCAAAGAAAAAAAGCGCGAGGCCTTTTCCTAACCAATACCAAATTGGCAGCCTGGTAATCTGGCCACCTGAGGGGTGAACCGCAAATGTGGTTTACAAAAGGGTCCTGACCGACTACTATGACCCCACCGCTACGCACCAGTTACTCAGATCAGTTTTGTCGCGTTAATACGTGCTCATATTCTCTTCTCTTGCGTATACGGCATAAGGTAGGCAGCATACATGCCTATTAAATAAATAAATAAATAAATAAATAAATAAATAAATAAATAAATAAATAAATAAATAAATAAATAAATAAATAAATAAATAAATAAATAAATAAATAAATAAATAAATAAATAATCAGCATCCTCAGGGACCGCCGACAGGCCTTATTGCTTGTGCACGAATAAAAAACAAGAGCAACCGCAAATGTAACATGGACATTACGCAACTTGGGATTCTTGCCTGGGGGGGGAGGGGGGTTGAAATTTTGACAACATATACAAAATATAATATTGTATAAATAAACAATAAACGTGAACAAACATTAAAAATAAATATAAAGTATAAAAATATACAAAGAATATAAAGGAGTAGTTGTCGAGTTTTTCTTATTTGTCACAAAAAAAAATTAAGCGTCAAGACAGCCGCCATGACATATAAAATTCACCTGCAGGAGGAATATAATGATGGGCACACCCTTCTATATATATATTGTAGTAAGCATGTTGCGCCCATGAGAACTGTGATGAGCATCAGCCACAACGGGCAAATCCCCTTACGTGGACATGCTGCGCCGGAGGCCGCTCGAGGAAGAGGATGCGCTCGTTCACCGTCTGTGTCGCGTAAAGCTGGTCGTTTCGGCTCACCCCGTCTTCGTCGACGCCTCGTTCGTGAATAAACGAGCCCAGCCTTCTACCGGAACGCCGACTATCTCCTTTACAATATATATAAAAAAGACGCGGGTAGTCTTTTTGCCATTGCCCGAAGCCTGGACCCGAGTGTGGAAGTAGAATGGAATGGAAGGGAGGATGGGAGATCAGGGTGGGAAGGAGAAAAGGGAATAAACTTTCTTTATTGATAAAAAAATAAAATGGAGTCTTCGGCGTGGTTTCCTTATTCTAGGACACCTTGATCTCAGGTTGCGTCCACAGCCCTCTCGACCAGCTGACGCTGATCCTAGAGGGTGGAGCTGTCCAAGGCTCTCCCTCAAAGCGCATGGGTGGTATAGGGATTGGGGCGGGGAAGTGGAACTTGATCGTAGCCTCCTACAATGTGGTAGAGTGTCCTGGGGGCCTCGCAGGCGGCACTGCGGGTGAAACCCGTAGGAACCAAAATGTGACTTCTGGTTGGGTGGGGGAAAGTGTTCGTATGAAGGCCACGGAGGAATCGCTTTAGCCCTCTCGGCAGTTGCTTCTGTGCTGGGGGGCAATGTTGTTGCTCTAGTCGGTAGTGTTGTGTGATTTCTTCGTACGTGACCATCGGGTGCATGCGTTCAGGCTCCCTTCGGGCAACAGCGGCTCGGCGGGATAGCCCTCGAGCCAGGAGATGGGCGGTCTCATTTCCCGGAACGTCAACATGAGCGGGGGCCCAGATGATCTTGATGGGCGGTTTGGGGGACGTTGTGCAAGAATCTTGATGCTTGTACGGTAAATTCTTCCATTGGGGAAATTTCGGCACGCCTTCTGCGAGTCGGTGATGGTGACAGTAGCTGTGGTTTGGCTCACGGCGAGGGCGATGACCGTTTCCTTCGTGGTATAGTGAGACTGGTGTGGTGGCGTTTCTTCATGACCACAACAGAGGTCGTGACCTGTATCCCGGGATGTGTGGCAGCATCCGCGTAGGCAGTGTCGGATTCGTTTCCGTATTGCCTCGAAATTGCGCTGGCTCTGGCCTCTCGTCTTGCCGCGTGGTGCACACGGTGAATGTTGCGTGGTAGAGGGGGAACAATGAGGCATTGACGGATTGTGTGTGGGATCCTTCTTAGCTCAGGAGGTAAATGTTGAAGTGGGACTGAAAGTCCCAGGCGGGAGAGAATGGCTCTGCCCGCTTCTGTGGTCCCCAGTCGCACTCTTTGGCTTGAGTGGTGGGCCTCGATTAATTCTTCTGCGGTGTTGTGGATGCCAAGCTTGATGAGTCGGTCTGTGGAGGTGCTTGCTGAGAGTCCGATGGCTTGCTTGTAGGCTTTCCTGATTATTGCGCCTACTTTCTTTAGTTCTGCCGCGGCCTTAAGAGCGTACGGTATAGAGTAGGTGATCCGGAATATGATGAATGCTTGGACTAGCCGAAGCATGTCCGCCTCCCTTTTACCTCTCGTTTTGGAGGAAATGCGTCTGGTCTGGTAAATGCGCCTTGTATGATGCATTGATAAGGTGTGGAAAACTGCCACTAGAGTGGAAGCTCGCCAATATCACGCCTTTGCACAAATCCGGCCACCGCGATAAAGTATTTAACTATAGACCGGTATCACTAACCCCCGTTTGTTGCAAGACACTGGAACACATAATTTATTCTTGCCTTATAAAACACCTTCAAGATAATTTTTTTCACTCCGTCTCAACATCGCTTACGCGCAGGTCTTTCTTGTGTTACACAGATAACCGAATTCGTACATGACATCACTTTATCATTTGACCAAGGCATTGAATTTGACGCTGTATTTTTGGACTTTAAAAATGCCTTTGATATCGTCCCCACAGTCTTTTGCTGCATAAGTCGTCATTTCTTGGTATTCCTACAACCCTTATAGACTGGATTAAGGATTATCTAAGCGGCCGTAAACTTGGGACCCTTTCACTAATTTACTGAAAGAAAAGTTGGAGAGGGTGCAAAAAAAGGCTGGCAGGTTTGTAACAGGTAATTATGATTTTAAAATAAGAAGTTCTGAAATTCTTCAGGCCTTGCAATGGATGGAAACCCTTTTGAGGACGACGGAAAGTTCAAAGACTTAAATTTCTTTGTAATGTATACCATGGTAAGACTGGATTAAATAAAGGACGGTATTTAAAGACGCCTAGTTATATGTCCGAACGGAAAGATCACGTATATAAAATTAGAGAATATACCTGTCGATTGAATGTGTTTAAATACACTTTCTTTCTAAACTCTATTAGTGACTGGAATGCGCTAAAAATACCAATATTCTCCGATTCTAATTTCCCATCAGCCATTGTAGCAGCGTTTTGAGTCGATGAAATAACCCATGCATTTAATGTTCGCTTCGTCCTTCATTTGGTTGTTTATTTTGGATATGTATAATTACTGCTTTCTCTGTACTCCTGTGTTTTTTTTTACTTTTGTTAGAATGCTGTGCTGTAAGTGCTTAGATTTTTCTTGTATGATATCATGAAGGATTTTAGTTTGGTCATAATTTGCTGTTTGTATTCTATTTTCTACTGTAACCCCCTACAACAATTCCCAATGGGCGATGTAGGTACTTGTAATAAATAAATAAATAAATAAATAAATAAATAAATAAATAAATAAATAAATAAATAAATAAATAAATAAATAAATAAATAAATAAATAAATAAATAAATAAATAAATAAATAAATAAATAAATAAATAAATAAATGTGCGTTACTTCTTCTGTCGTGTGTTTCAGCTCGTTGATTAGAATGGAGGATGTGCGGTCTGCTTGGAAAGTCATGCCAAGGATCTTGATGTGTAGAGAGAGAGAGGGGGGGGGGTGGTATGGCCATCCATGTGGATGTTGATCTTCGGAGATCCGCGTGGCTGATTTTTGCGGCGGGAGACCAGTAGCAGTTCAGACTTCTGGGGGGCACAACTAAGACCGCACGATTGGGCGTAGCGGTTCACTGCTTCCGCTGCCGTCTGCAATCGGTTCTCAATCTCCCCTATAGATCCAGTGGAAGACCAGGTCCGCATACAGGCCGTGCTGGATACCCGGTATGTCGTTTAGGGAATGAAGGCCGAGCAGGGCGATGTTAAACAGCATGGTTAATAGGACTCCCCCCTGAGGGGTGCCGCGCCCACCCAGAGAGAAAATATCTGTGGCGTGGTCCCCGACCTTGTGGATGGCTTGTCTGTTGGTGACGAAGTCTCGAACGTAGTGGTAGGTTCTTGTGCCGCAGCCGAGGGAGCTGAGTCGAAGCAAGATGGCGGTGTGCTTCACATGGTCAAATGGGCCTTTTAGGTCTAGTGCCAAAATGGCAGTAGGATAATTTCGTGTGGCCGGTGCCATTACCTCCTCTTTGATTTGAAGTACGTTGTCCTGCGGGGAAAGATTGGGGCGGAAGCCTACCATGGTCCCGGGAAACTTTCCTGTGTCTTCTAGGTACGTTTGGGGCCGGTTGAGGACGATGTGTTCCAGAAGCTCCACACGCAGGACGTGAGGTAAATGGGACGTAAATTTTCTTTGCTGGGTAGTTTGCCCGGCTTCGCTATTAGGCGGACCTCCGCTGTTTTCCATTCAGCTGGAAGAATACCAGCCCGCCATATTTGGTTGAGGAGGGAGGTGAGGTCTAATAGAGATTGATCGTCCAAATTGACCAAAACCTTGTTTGATATTTGGTCCATGCCCAGTGCCCTGTGCCTGCGGAGACCACTAATGGCTGCAGCGACGTCATGTAGATAGAGGTCCTCGTCCAGTAGGGGGTTTGGGCTACCAGTGTATAATGGGAGTGGCTCGGACGGGCGATCGGAGAGGTACCGAGCCCGGAGGGTGTCGATGAGATCTACCATGCCACCGGGGTGTTGTTGGATGATTCGCGTCATGCGGTATTGGGATTACGTCTTTCTGGGGGCCGGAATAATGATGGAGTGAAGCAGTTTCCAGATTTTGCGGGTGCTCAACGTACTCCTTAGCCCGTCGCAGAGCGTGAGCCAATTCTCTCAGCAGAGCATAGCTGCGTGTCGCGCTGCGTCGGCCGTGAGCTGTGCGATCCGCTTCTTAAGTTTGCGATTATGCTTTTGTTTCTTCCACCACTTTAAGAGGCTGCGGCAGGCCTCCCACATGTGAAGAAGCCGAGCGTCGATGCACGGGGTGGTAGTTGTGGTCTGTAGCTGTTTGGTGCATTCCTGCACGTCTTGACGGGGTTGTGCGATCCAGTCTTGTATGGACGGTGGGGTGCGGGAAACTTCGGGTTGGTTTCGTTGTCCTCGAACCTCTCTCTCAGCTTGGCCCAATCCGTGAGGCGGGCGGTTCCTATCTTGGCCTTATAGTCTTCTCCTATATGGTGGTGGCCAGGATGGCGTGATCACTGCTCAAGTACTCACCTAGGTGGGTCCAGCTGCCATGGGGGACAAATTTAGTCAAGGTGAGGTCAGGGGTAGTGTCCCTGGTCACGCTGTTGCCTATTCTTGGGCTTTGTTGGGGGTCAGTTAGAAGGGTGATATTTTGATGCATGTTAAACGCGTGCAGCATTCTGCCCCTGGGGTTGGTATAGGTATAGTACCCCTTGACCGGGAAGAAAATGCGACTAAAGCATTTCTGAATGCCTTCTTTTCTGATGAAGTCAAGCAAAGCGTAAAGCACGTGCAGTCTCTTTGTTCCCCTCATTTTTGCAAAAATGCAGAAAAAAAAAAAAAACATTGTAGTACAGTTTACAATTATTCGTTGCTATACCAGCTTCGAAAAAGAGGCTGTTCCCCTGTCTACCAGCTGTAAAATATCATTTGCACGGCGATGGAGCGGGCGGCGCAAGCAAGCCAGTTCCGAGGAACAAAGATAGAGCCGGCCTAAACTTGAAATACGTCTGAATGCGAAAGTTTACTCAAATTCGATCTACCTGCAAGTGTTAGTATACGTCGGCACGAATTGCACTGCGTAGTCACATTAACCCATATCTCTGGAAGTCTTTTCAGCACAACATCATCGTTACCCGTGTTCACTGGTTTTCCTAACTGCGAGAAAAACGTTGCAGTTTTTCTCGCTAGGATGTTATAAACTCAGACGATATAGTATATAAAGGAAAAGCGAACCGTTTTTTTTATTTAATGGGAGATTGGGGGTTATTTCACTTGTTCTAGCTTTCAACTAAAGTAAAATAAATTCGATATCATCTTATTAGATTTGACTTGAGTCCAGAAGGCAAGCTGGACAACAATGGAAAATTTCAGCGTCCCCCTTTTTTTGGAAGTAGACTAAGGATTCAAATCTCGTGATATGCTCACAGAAGTTCAGAAAGTGGTGTAATGTGGCCCTACAAATATTGTAATTGCGGTGTAACGTGGGTTATGAGGCGCGCGCAACGCAGTAGGGGGGGGGGGCTATTGATTAATTTTAACCCCCAGGGATTCTTACGCTATCAGACATATTCTGCACACGGAAACTTTTTCTGTCAGTAAGAAATTCCTTTGTTCTTTTTGTTAAACTACTTCAAGGGATACGCAAGTTGGTCCTACGTACTCTTAAGAAGAGCATAGTCTTAAAAGCTTGTGGTCCTGTTTTCTTCTTTTTTTATTTTTTAATACCAGTAACAATATTCTTTATCGAGATTTAGCTAAGAATGTCCAACAATCGAAGCTTCCGAGACTACAAACTCCGCTCGGTCAACTTCGATTTCCGGTTCGGTGGAAGAGGGGGGAGGGGATTGGGTCGACGGACGTCTGGGAGGGGGGGGGGGGCGGTTACAGCCCCACTCTTCGTAGGTGCGCCCCTGCACATTGACCATGAATCAAACTTCCATGAAATGACGAAAAATCACACTTTTAGATGCGACTGCATCTCATTCACTCGCCTTGTCCCTGCATCCGGCGTCGGCGTTGTTGTCGGCGTCCGCCCCCTGCCCCATTCTCCTCGCCGCGTGAGCTGCGCTCTCCGCCGCTCACCCCCTCTCCTCTCCGATAGCGAACACTCTCTCGCGAGGGGCATTGGATTGGATTCGAATGGATTGGCTTGGCTTGGCTTGGCTTGGCTTGGCTTGGATTGGATTGGATTGGATTGGATTGGATTTGGATTGGATGAAAGTGGATTGTGTTGGATTGTGTTGCGTCATAGCCGCGGCAGACGCACTGGCGCCGGCGCGTCCCCTCACCGTTATGCGCGCTATAAAACGCGGTGCCTGCGCCGCTCCGCTCCATCGTTCCAGCGCCGTTCCTCCGCTGTCCAATGCTGCAACGTGAACCCCCTATGCGTCGCATCTACACAGCGGTTCCCGCGAGGGGAGGTGGGAGTTTTTTGTGTTTAATACCTTCCCTCTCTCTCTCTCTCTCTCTCTCTCATGAACACACACACACACGCACACGCACACACACGAACATGCGTGTGTGCACCCGTAATCGTTGTAATGCACCCTCACGCGTGAGGGTGCTTTACAAATATTCGTGAAAAGTTCTTTCCCTGATTGTTTCATTTCCACGCATGTTTGTGTGGGGGATTCAAAGTCTAATAGGGAGGCTGTACCAAAGCATATTTCGACCCCATATGTTGTAGCCTTGCAGAAGGATATTTCCCAGAAATCATCACCTTTTGGGTTCGGCATGCGCTTGTCTGATGGGTTCGATGCACAAGGAACATAACGTGCGCATGCATGCAGGCGAAGTCGGGGAAGAGACTGTTACAAGTGTTTTTGTGTACACTTTTTACTCAGACTTAGAGGTTATATGCGTTTTTTGATTTTATTAATTAGGGTGCAGTGACAACAAGACGGGCCTCTACATTTAACTGGAAATACAACCAGAACTATACCGATACATGTGTCCAAGATGGCTGTCCCTTGTTAAAACACACTCGTTACAACGCCCCTTGTTACAACGCCCTTTGGCCGTTCCACCACCTCTCATTCGCAAAATAGTTCAGATAAAAAGAAACATCTCTCCGCCAACCCAGAAGCAGTCACTTCGTAAAAGCAGCTACTTAAGAGCGACGGAAGATGGCACGTACCCATGTCACAAACCGACATAAGGACGTGCCTGCCAGTCCTTATGTCGGTTTGAGCGCCATGCAGCGTTTTCGCAGAGACAAATGTCTACAAAAGTGCACGGGGCGCCCCTATACCCCTCGAGCGCTACCTGTAGGGGCGCCACTGCGGCTATACTCACCACTGTCGCCGTTGCTTTCGCGGCACGTTCGCCACTAATATTTTGCGTTTGTACGCGTTGGAAATACATATTTATGTGGAGCAGTCACTCAGTTCTCAAATGTGGTGTATTTACGAGAGTGTAAATGCTTCTGACGCGATCTTACTGTGGTAAATTCGGACCACATAAGCGCCAGGTGTGAGTCACAAGCCGGTGTCACGAAACCGGCATATATGCATGGAGCTGATTGTAATTCCACTGCCCTGAAATTTACTAACAGTACCTCCGTAAGCAGCGTTCGTTCAGATGCTCATGCTACGGCTATACACTGCGATGTAAATCGGTTTCGTGTGCTTTCATATTCTAGCGGAGCACTCATACCTGACAGCCCGCCAGTTACGCTTCATATCTCGGATATTGATCTACCCTGAAGAAGCCAATGTGCATAAATTTTACGGATATTCTACGCAGTAAATACGATGAATAATTGAAAATTACATTCGGGAGTCAGCACAAAGAATTTACGGCTGGGTCGTCTTGTCGAGATGTGAGCCCTCGTAAACAGTCATCATCTGCTACATGTATCCTCCGCTTATATCCACGTCCGCGAGTAAACGCTTTTTCGAAACATCGTCGTATGACAACGGGTCCCCTGCAGAATCTAGCACAAAAGTGAAATCAGAGGTCCTTATCAGATACCACACTCTTCCGACGACACCTTTTATCGCTTGTGAACTTCCTTACTGTATACTTCAAAAAATCTGTCCGCAGAGTGATCAGCTGTTCGTTAAAGACTAAAAACAAAATAAAGGTGAACGCGCAGCTTGTGTGTGATTACTAAAACCGTCATTCCTCGATTTCGCTCCGCATTTGTACGCAACGATAGTTAAGCGCCCCACTCCTCGCCCTCCCTGTCTTGGAAAATATCAGTGCATTTCGCATCTAGTTGGTCAATAGTAAGTCCTATCTTGCCTAAGACGAACGTCTCTATGATTTCCGAAGCTGCACTGGGTTTTTTCATACCCGCACGAGCTATTGCGTTGCTTCCGGACTTGGCACACCATTTATTTTTCCGTGGTTTCATAAACTCTCCTTGGTCCATGCTATCAGGCGGGAGTGGGCACGTATTTAACGACCCACAGACTTGGAGTATACTTAACATGTTCGCGTGGCCTCTATAAAAGGCACAAGTTATTAGAGAGTTTTAGCTGACCGTTTCTGACGCTCCGCTATGCTCCCGATGGCCCGCTAAGCACAACCGGAGCGTCAGCGGCAGAAATGCTTTTAGCTAAGCGATAACCGTATCTCCTTCGACGGGGAATGATTCGCGTCGCTTGTCGTGCCCTGTGCGTGGGCAAAACAAAACGTCATCGCAAGATACGAATTGGAATTTGGTCGCTCAAATAATGTAAAGTGCCGTTTAGTGCCTACCTTTTTAAAACGGTGTAGTCGCTTACATAATGGTTCTAAATTATTTTAAAGAAGCCGATAAACTTTGGAACAGCCAAGACAACGCTGTCTTTCTCGGCGCTGCATAGAAGCAGCCCCGCGCTTCGGTCGACGTTTGTCGCTTCCGTACTACAGCTTGTTGAGGAGTGTGGCACCTTTGCCTATTCGGAAGAGCTTTCGCAATTTCGTTGCTCGCGTTTCAACTAGAGAAACGGAGTTCGCGGGAGTGCGCTCACATCGCGGGGCAGCCATGCTGATATTCGGCACGGTAACGTAAGCGGCCGCGACGGTCCGCTAAGAGGCCTCGGTTAGCGGAGCGGGGCCCCGCTCCGGTATGCCCGCTAGCGCCTTTGCGCACCACGCATGCGCAATGGCGCTCCCGCTAGCTATCGGAGCGGAGCGGACCGTCAGAAACGGTCAGTTAAAACTCTCTATTGTCAGGTATTAGGTAATCACCGCCCCGAATGATTTTAGATGCGGAGCATCTTATAGTCTGGGCATGTCCCGCGTCGGCGTCCGCACTCACACTGCGCATGCGCAACTCTCCTCCTTCCCTCTCTCCCACAGCTGCGCGATACTCCCGCCACTTCTTCTCTCGTACCAGCTGCGTGCACTTCGCTTTCGCTTCTCCCGCGTTCTCGCTTGTGCTTTCGCGGCGCATGCTCGGCGCTTGCGCATCTCTCCTCCTCTCGTCTCCTCTCCTTCAACCTTAAATCGGGTAGCGCGCTGCGCGCGTTCAGTTCAGCGCTTGCTGCGGTTGACTCCCCTTCACTCCGTTCTTCCGATGTAGTGTGATGGAAGCAACAGTCCCGTCAGTTAGTGGGTTGGCGCAAGCATGCGCAAGCAAGCGTTGTGTTTCCGTTGTGTTCGTAGTCGAATTTGGGGGAAATGTAGGTGAACCCCGCGATTCCCCGCATCTACTCAGCGTTCTGAAGATGGTGCTAATTTTTTTCTACGGTGTATACATTCAGAACAAGGCCGAATTCGTTGTCCGCGCTGCAAAACGAAACGAACCTCTCACTGTGCCAACAGCAGGTCAAACAAGGCGTCAATAGGATTCACTTGCGCCTGAGATATTCGGAGGTGACAGTTGTGATATGCCTGCCGTCGCCGACGCCCGTAAAAGCGGAGAAGAAGCGCGCAGTACCGCGTCCCCGGTTAGCTCTTGTTGGCGTTCGAGCACTCTAATCAGGACGATGCTGTTTTTTGAAGTGCCCTAAACGTACTATTTGCTTACAGACATCACCATAACAAGACGTTTAGGGCGCGGAAGGGCAAAAAGAAGCGAAAGAGAACCGACACACTGCATGAGCCGCTATCAGCTGCGCAGCGGACATCCCGTAAGCGCCGCCGCGGAGAAGCGGCGGCAGGCGGCGCGGTAATCGCGAAGCTCGAGGCGTATAATTATTCGCGCCTTTTTTGCAGCCGTCGTTTGGGTTGGAGCGACGCCAACTGGTTAAGAAGAACACCGTAAAATGCATGGTGCGACATCGCTGCTGGCAGAAGCCAAGTACGGACAAAAAACGCGGGAAAACACAAGAAGGCGGCTGCCGGAACAAGAATTGGAATTGGTTGGAAGTACCCCGAACCGCACGCTGTCTGCGAACTTTCGCCAGGAATATTTGATTCCGGTCACTTTGAGTTCTTAGCACTAACATAAATGAATGCATGCCAGAAACATTCGCGCTAACCGTAGTGACATTTTGCTGTAGTTTTTATCCTGTCGAAGAGCCAAGGTTTCACTAGCTCCTGCAAAACCACTTAATACCCCGTCCGCATTTCAAGGATGTCTTGTCTTGGGCCTGATGTCTCGACTTGTCAGCCGTTATCACGCGTAACGTAAGAGGAAAGTAGCTAGCTTGCGTGCATACAGACGTTTCGTGCATTTTGATCAGTTTCAAAAACGACGTATGCAGCTCGATTCGAACTTCTGTGGGACGGGTAGCGCTGTGCCAGAAAAAAAAAAAAAAAATGTGCACGCCTTCTTGAAAACACGTGTCTTGTCAACGCGAAAGCGTTGCTTGGGTACGTGTGCGAAAGCGCGCCCCGACTGGTGTCCGCAAAAAAGCGCCCACGAAACAGCTAACCCTCGGCGTATGTTAAATTCCCATTGGCTTCGACGCGTGTTATAGGGGGGCAATATCAGAAAAAATAAAGCCTGAAGAAACGGTGCGCAATAAATTCCCATTCTCTTCAACGAGTTCTGTAACGCGTGCTCCAGGAAAAATAAAACCAACAAATTCGAGCAGCTTGCAATAGTGGTGCAAGGCTGGAGAAACAGCAGAGCTGGCGGACCGTCTCCCTTCGTAGGAGACCGGGCTGTTGCCCCTCACATGGATTTCCGAACTTGCCGCTGAAAATTCTCCATGACTGGCAGGCCCGGATCGTTTTGTCCGCAGCAACGGAACACTCTGCCACCAGCTCATCATTTGCTTGATAAGGGAAAACAAGACAAGGGGCGCCTGCTCCAGAGCAACACCTACCCAACACCATCCAGAATGAGCCTGCTCTACCCCTCACCCGCATGTCCCAACTCCCAACTGCCAACAGGCTCACGGCACCATCTACCACATGGTCCTTGCCTGCCCCAACCGTCCGGCACCTCAAGACGCCACGACTGTGAAACCACCCCAACCCCTGGGAGACGGCCATCGGGGCCTCGGACGCGGAGGGTCAGCGCCAGCTGATACCCTTAGCCGTTGAGACCTGCAGGACCAATGGGACCCCGGACGTAGGAACCAGCCCGGCTTAATCACCCGAAGCCTGGATTCAATAATGTTTATTCCTCCTCCTCCTACTCACCATCCTCCCTAAGTGGAGCGCGTTAGCACGCGCTAGAACCCGCGCCAACCGGCTTCGCGAACTCGACGTCTGTAGCGCGAACTCGGCGTCTATGCTCCCCACTTCAGGAAAGTTTTTTTTTGGGCAAGCCCAGATGATTGGGGTAGTGTGGCATGATGGAAACACAGGCATCAGGCCGAAGTATGGTCCGTCCTTTGTTAGAATGTGCGCTGTCCGTCTGTCCATCCGTCCTTTGTTAGAATGATACTCAGTTACTCTGTCCGTCCTTTGTTAGAATGTGCGCTGTTCCTTCCTTTGCATCTTAAAACCACCAACTAACCCAACATGGCACCTTTCGAAGTAGGGTATTATAGAGCTGGGTGAATCTGGGTCAGGACGGCAGGACTTGCAAAGGCGCCTGTCTGCAGAAGTCGATACGTGTGGGCTTAGAATTATCTAGAGTTTTGTCCGACATACGATAGATTAAGCGGCCCCCCAGCACCACTTTCAAGACACATCATAACTGATATTAGTTATACTAATTAGGTATACTAACTAATAAGTTATATTCTCTCTGTGTTCACGCTTTAGGCGTGAACGCACGTGAATTGGCGAGAAGAGCAGGCGAGAGGTCACTCCACGAGCGCTGGGCAGAGTGTTCTCGAAGGTCGAGCAGGCCGCGGCGCCAGGAGCTCCTCATCAGGCGCACGCTAACGCGCGCTCGGTGTTTTTTTTTTTGTATTTTTAAGACGAAAGTGTTTTATTCCGGGGTTCACGAATATTTCACTTACGTCATATCCGTCACAGAAATGACGCCAGTACAGCAAACCAAGAGGCCTGTAAAGGGTGCACCCGTGCACACAGGGTCTTCTTGCGGGGAAGCAACCTTTAGTACTAAAGAGTACGTTATACTTAGGGTTGTTCGCTTTCGGGTTTTATATTTTAACAAGAAAGTGTTTTATGCCGGGATACACCAAGATTTCACTGATGTCATATCCGCCACGGAAATTACTCCAGTACACCTTTACCGAAGTGACCCTCCAGCAGGACGTCGCTCGCCAAGCACACCCACAAGACAGCCGCCGACCGCAAATCATGCTCAGCTGCAGATTTCGCTGCACATTTCACTTTCGTGTTTTACCGCTTCCTATGAGAGAGGAATCAACCACAGTTTTTTTTTTTTTTTAGCTCTTCACGTTGCAGAAGCCCTCGTGCAAGCACGGCTGCTGCCGGGCGTTCCTCACAACGCGCACATCCCGTGCGCGTCGTAGTATTTTTTCTGGCAAGCCTATACGGCGGAACTAAAGGCTTAAGCAGCTCTGCTGTTAAAATGTGCGCACATCGGAAGTCACGCCCAGAGTTTCAGGGCAGTGTGGCATCAGCATCGGATTTGCAACAAGTAGCTGCAGTGAGTGCGATGTCGCGTTTGTAGAATATGTAGTCGGTATTGGCAGAAGACTCGTCGGCGAACTTAGACATAAGAAGCGATTCCGAACAGTCATCTCATAGAAAATGCCGATGAATATTCTTTAACTTTTTTTTTCTCACGCACTTGACCAGCTTTTTACTTATATGGCGGCCTAGTTTAATTTGATAGAGAGAAAG